>NW_012317119.1:0-1952 GCF_000151885.1 Dipodomys ordii
CAGCGGGGGACCACAGCGGGATACAGCCTGGGACAGGAGCGTGACACAGCGTGGACACAGCGGGACACTGCTTGACACAAGCAGTGACAAAGCGGGGTACACAGCAGGGGATACAGCGGGGGACAGCGGCTATACAGTGGGACACAGCAGGACACAGCGGGGAAAAAGCAAGGACACAGCGGGGACAAAGCGGGGGACAAAGCGAGGACACAGCGGGACACAGCGGGACCAAACGGGACACAGCAGGACACAGCGAGGACACAGCAGGGGACACAGCGGGGGACAGCGGGGACACAGCCGGACACAGCAGGACAGAGCAGGAAACAGCAGGGACACAGCGAGGACACAGCGGGACACAGCGGGACACAGAAGGGACACAGCGGGGGACACTAGGGAGACACAGCGGGGACACAGCGGGGACACAGTGGAACACAGTGGGGACACAGCGGAGGACAGCAGGGAGTCACAGCGGGGACACAGCGGGGACACATCGGTACACAGTGGGACACAGGGTGTACACAGCAGGACACAGCGGGACACAGCGGGAAACACAACCGGACACAGTGGGGGACACAGCGGTAAACAGCGGGGGACACATCGGGACTCAGCTGGGGACACATCAAAGGACAAAGCGGGTGACACAGCGGGGGAAACAGCAGGAAACAGCGGGGGACACAGCGAGGACACAGCAGGACACAGCGGGGTACACAGAGGCAGACACAGCGGTATACATCGGGACACAGCGGGGACACAGCGGGACACAGCGGGACACAGCGGGGACACAGCAGGACACAGCGGGGACACAGCGGGGACAAAGCGAGACACAGCGGGACCCAGCGGGGACACAGCGGGGACACAGCGGGACACAGCGGGGGACACAGAGGCGGACACAGCAGAACACAGCGGGACACAGCGCGACACAGCGGGACACAGCGGGGACACAGCGAGGACACAGTGGGACACAGCGGGGAACACAGCGGGGGACACAGCGGGACACAGCAGGACACAGCGGGGGACACAGCATGGACACAGCGGGTAACAGCGGGGAAATAGTGGGGGACACAGCGGGGGCACAGCAGGATACAGAATGGCACAGCGAGGACACAGCGGGACACAGGAGGACACAGCGGGGACACAGTGGGGAAACAGCGGGGGACACAGTGGGACACAGCGGGGACACAGAGGGACTTAGCAGTTACACAGTGAGGAAACACCAGGGACACAGCGGGACACATCCGGGTACACAGCAGGGGATACAGCGGGGGACAGCGGCTATACAGTGGGACACAGCAGGACACAGCGGGGAAACAGCAAGGACACAACGGGACACAGCGGGACACAGCGGGGGACACAGCAGGGGACACAGCGGGAAACAGCGGGGGACACAGCGGGACACAGCGGGACACAGCGGGGACAAAGCGGGGGACAAAGCGGGGACACAGCGGGACACAGCGGGACAAAACGGGACACAGCAGGACACAGCGGGGACACAGCAGGGTACACAGCGGGGGACAGCGGGGACACAGCCGGACACAGCAGGACAGAGCAGGAAACAGCGGGGACACAGCGAGGACACAGCGGGACACAGCGGGACACAGAGGGGACACAGCGGGGGACAGCAGGGAGACACAGCGGGGACACAGCGGGGACACAGCGGAACACAGTGGGGACACAGCGGGGGACAGCAGGGAGACACAGGGGGACACAGCGGGGACACATCGGTACACAGCGGGACACAGGGGGTACACAGCAGGACACAACGGGACACAGCGGGAAACACAACTGGACACAGCGGGGGACACAGCGTGACACAGCGGGGGACACAGCGGGACACAGCGGGGGACACAGCGGGACAAAGCGGGACACAGTGGGGACAGAGTGGGACACAGCGGGGACACAGCGGGGGACACAGCGGGGACACAGCGGGACAAAGCAGACACAGTGGGGACAGA
>NW_012317120.1:0-1952 GCF_000151885.1 Dipodomys ordii
TCTCTTTCTCCTTCTTATTCTTCTGCTTCTCGTTCTGCTTCTGCTTCTTCTGCTTGTTCTGTATCTTCTGCTTCTGCTTTTCCAGCCTCTGATGCTTCTGCTTCTCCTTCTGCTTCAGGTTCTCCTTCTGCTTCTTCAGCTTCTTCTGTTTCTTTTGCTTCTGCTTCTCCTGAAACTGCTTCCTCTGCTTCTGTTTCTATTTCTGCTTCTCCTTCTGCTTCTGCTTCTCCTTCTGCTCCTTCTCCTTCTTCTGTTTCTTCTTCTTCTTCTGCTTCTCCCGCTTCTGCTTCTCCTGATTGTCCTTCTGCTTCTGCTTCTCCTTCTCCCTCTTTTGCTTCTCTTTCTGCTTCTGCTTCTTCTGATTCTCCAACTTCTCTTTCTGTTTCTGCTTCTCTTTCTGCTTCTGCATCTCCTTCTGCTTCACCTTCTGCTGCTCCTTCTCCTTCTTCTGTTTCTCCCTCTGCTTCTACTTCTGCTTCTTATGCTTCTTCTATTTTCTTCTGCTTCTGCATCTCCTGCTTCTGCTTCTTATGCTTCTACTGCTTCTTCTTCTGGTTCTGCTTCTTCAGCTTCTAATTCTCTTTCTGCTTCTGCTTCTCCTGCTTGTTTTTCTGCTTCTTCTGCTGCTTCTCCTTCTGCTGCTTCTTTTACTACTCCTTGTGCTTCTCTTTTTGCTTCTCCTTCTGCTTCTGCTTCTTCTGTTTCTCCTGCCTGAATTTCTGGTTCTACTTTTTCTGCTGCTTCTCCTTCTGCTTCTGCTTCTCATTCTGCTAATGTTTCTGCTTCTTCTGCTTCTTCTCTTTCGGCTTCTCCTGCTTCTGCTTCTTGTCCTTCTCCTGCTTCTCTTTTTGCTTCTCATTCTGCTTCTGCTTCTCCTTCTGCTTCTCCTCCTTCACCTTCTCCTACTTCTGCTTCTCCTTCAGCTTCTGCTTCTTCTGCTTCTCCTGCTTCTCCTTCTGCACCTCCTTCTGCTTGTGCTTGTCCTTATGCTTCTGCTTTTGCTTCTCCTTCTCCTTCTTTTGCTTCTCCTTCTTCTGCTTTTCCTGCTTCTCCTCCTGCTTCTGCTTCTTCTGCTTTCCCTCCTTCTCTTCCTGCTTCTCCTTCTGTTTCTGCTTCTCCTTCTGCTTCTGCTTCTTGTCCTTCTTGTGTTTCTTCTGCTTCTGCTTCTCAAGTTTCTGCATCTCCTGCTTCTCCTTCTGCTGCTCTTTCTGCTTCTCCTGCTGCTTTTCCTTCTCCTGCTCCTTCTTCTGCTTCTCTTTCTGCTTCTCCTTCTGTTTCTCCTACTCCTTCTCCTTCTCGTTCTTCTGCTTTTCCTTCTGCTTCTCCTGCTTCTGCATCTTCTGCTTCTTCTGCTACTGCCTCTGCTTCTTCTGTTTCTTCTGCTTCCCCTTCTGCTTCTCCTTCTGCTTTTGCTTCTCTTTCTGCTTCTGCTTCTCCTTCTGCTTCTCCAGATTCTGCTTCTTCTGCTTCTCCTGCTTCTCTTTCTGCTTCAGGTTCTGCTTCTGCTTCTTCGGCTTCTTCTGCTTCTGCTTCTCCTGATGCTGCTTCTTCTGCTTCTCCTGCTTCTCTTTCTGCTTTTCCTTCTGTTTCTGCTTCTCCTTCTGCTTCTGCTTCTTCTCCTTCCTATGTTTCTTCTGCTTCTGCTTCTCCTGCTTCTGCTTCTCCTGCTTCTCGTTGTGCTTCTCTTTCTGCTTCTCTTTCTGCTTCTCCTTCTCCTTCTTCTGCTTCTGCTTCTGCTTCTCCTTCTGCTTCTGCTTCTGCTTCAATTTCTCCTTCTGCTTCTCATTCTGCTTCTGCGTCTTCTGTTTCTTCTGCTTCTCCTGCTTCTCCTACTTCTCGTGCTGCTTCTCCTTCTGCGTCTCTTTCTGCTTTGCTTATCCTTTTGCTTCTCCTACTCCTAATCCTTCTCTTTCGCTTCTCCTTCTCCTTCTTCTGCTTCTCCTGGCTTCTCC
>NW_012317121.1:0-1952 GCF_000151885.1 Dipodomys ordii
TTTCTCCTTGTCCTTCTTCTGCTTCTTCTTCTAATTCTGCTTCTGCTGGTGCTTCTTCTGTTTCTTCTGCTTCTGTTTCTCCTTCTTCTTCTGCTTTTCCTGCTTCTCCTTCTTCTTCTCCTTCGATTTCTACTTCTTCTGCTTCTCTTTCTCCTTCTGAGTATGCTTCTTCTGTTTCTTCTGCTTCTCCTTCTGCTTCTCCTTCTTCTGCTTCTCCTTCTGCTTCTTCTGCTTCTCCTTCTTCTGATTTTCATACTTCTCCTTCTCCTTCTGCTTCTCCTTCTTTTGATTCTTGCTCTTCTTCTACTTCTTCTTCTTCTTCTTCTTCTTCTTCTTCTTCTTCTTCTTCTTCTTCTTCTTCTTCTTCTTCTTCTTCTTCTTCTTCTTCTTCTTCTTCTATTTCTGCTTTACTTTCTCCTTCTCCTTCTTGTACGTCTCCTTCTCCTTCTTCTTCTAATAATGCTTCTGCTTGTGGTACTTCTGCTTCTTCTGTTTTTATTCTGCTTCTGTTTCTCCTTCTTTTGCTTCTTCTGCTTGTCCTGCTTCTCCTTCTTCTTCTCCTTCTCCTTCGATTTCTCCTTCTTCTGCTTCTCTTTCTGCTTCTTCTTCTGCTTCTCTTGCTTCTGCTTCTTCTGCTTCTCCTGCTTCTCCTTCTGCTTCTCTTTCTGCTTCTGCTTATCCTACTCCTAATCCTTCTCTTTCTCTTTCTCCCTCTCTTTCACCTTCTTCTTCTCTGCTACTCCTTCTGCTTCTCCTTCTTCTAATTCTTCTTCTGCTTCTGCTTCTCCTTCTGCTTCTGCTTCTTCTGCTTCTTCTATTTCTTCTGCTTCTGTTTCTCCTGCTTCTGCTTCTTCTGCTTGTCCTGCTTCTCCTTCTTCTTCTCCTTCGATTTCTCCTTCTTCTGCTTCTGTTTCTGCTTCTGAGTCTGCTTCCTCTGTTTCTTCTGCTTCTGTTTCTCCTGCTTCTTCTGCTTTTCCTTGTTCTTCTCTTTCTGCTTCTGCTTATCCTTCTGTTTCTCCTACTCCTAATCCTTGTCTTTCTCCTTCCCTTCTCCTTCTTGTGCTTCTCATTCTGCTTCTGATTCTTCTTCCACTTCTGCTTCTCCTTCTGTATCTCCTTCTGCTTCTCCTTCTGCTTCTTCTGCTTCTCCTTCTTCTGATTTTCCTACTTCTCCTTCTCCTTCTGTTTCTCCTTATTTTGATTCTTGCTCTTCTTCTTCTTCTTCTTCTTCTTCTTCTTCTTCTTCTTCTTCTTCTTCTTCTTTATTTCTGCTTTTCTTTCTCCTTCTCCTTCTTTTGCTTCTCATTCTGCTTCTGCTTCTCCTTCTCCTTCTGCTTCTCCTTCTGTATCTCTTTCTGCTTCTGCTTCTCCTTCTTGTGCTTCTCCTACTTCTGCTTCTCTTTCTGCTTCTTCTGCCTCTCCTTCTTCTGATTTTCCTGTCTCTCCTTCTCCTTCTGCTTCTCCTTCTGCTTCTCCTTCTTCTGATTCTTCCTCTTCTTCTATTACTTCTTCTTCTTCTTCTTCTTCTTCTTCTTCTTCTTCTTCTTCTTCTTCTTCTTCTTCTTCTTCTTCTTCTTCTTCTTCTATTTCTGCTTTACTTTCTCCTTGTCCTTCTTCTGCTTCTTCTTCTAATTCTGCTTCTGCTGGTGCTTCTTCTGTTTCTTCTGCTTCTGTTTCTCCTTCTTCTTCTGCTTTTCCTGCTTCTCCTTCTTCTTCTCCTTCGATTTCTACTTCTTCTGCTTCTCTTTCTCCTTCTGAGTATGCTTCTTCTGTTTCTTCTGCTTCTCCTTCTGCTTCTCCTTCTTCTGCTTCTCCTTCTGCTTCTTCTGCTTCTCCTTCTTCTGATTTTCATACTTCTCCTTCTCCTTCTGCTTCTCCTTCTTTTGATTCTTGCTCTTCTTCTTCTTCTTCTTCTTCTTCTTCTTCTTCTTCTTCTTCTTCTTCTTCTTCTT
>NW_012317122.1:0-1951 GCF_000151885.1 Dipodomys ordii
GCTTCTCGTTCTTCTTCTGCTTCTTCTGCTTGTTCTGTTTCTTCTGCTTCTACTTTTCCAGCTTCTGCTGCTTCTGCTTCTCCTTCTGCTTCAGGTTCTCCTTCTGCTTCTTGGGCTTCTTCTGTTTCTTCTGCTTCTGCTTCTCCTTCTACTGCTTCTTCTGCTTCTTCTGCTTCTCTTTTGCTTCTCCTTCTGCTTCTGCTTCTCCTTCTGCTCCTTCTCTTTCTTCTGTTTCTTCTTCTTCTTCTTCTTCTTCTTCTTCTTCTTCTTCTTCTTCTTCTTCTTCTTCTTCTTCTTCTTCTTCTTCTTCTTCTTCTTCTTCTTCTTCTTCTTCTTCTTCTTCTTCTGCTCCTCCCGCTTCTGCTTCTTCTGCTTCTCCTGCTTGTCCTTCTCCTTCTGCTTCTCCTTCTCCTTCTTCTCCTTCTCTTTCTGCTTCTGCTTCTGCTTCTTCTGATTTTCCTTCTTCTCCTTCTTCTTCTCCTTCTGTTTCTGCTTCTCTTTCTGCTTCTGCATCTCCTTCTGCTTCAACTTCTTCTGCTCTTTCTCCTTCTTTTGTTTCTCCCTCTGCTTCTGCTTCTTATGCTTCTTCTTTATCTTCTGCTTCTGCTTCTCCTGCTTCTGCTTCTTGTGCTTCTACTGCTTCTTCTTCTGCTTCTGTTTCTTCTGCTTCTACTTCTCTTTCTGCTTCTGCTTCTCCTGCTTGTTTTTCTGCTTCTTCTGCTGCTTCTCCTTCTGCTGCTTCTACTTCTCCTACTGCTTCTCTTTTTGCTTCTCCTTCTGCTTCTGCTTCTGCTTCTTCTGTTTCTCCTGCCTGAATTTCTGGTTCTACTTCTTCTGCTGCTTCTCCTTCTGCTTCTGCTTCTCCTTCTGCTAATATTTCTGCTTCTTCTGCTTCTTCTCTTTCGGCTTCTCCTGCTTCTGCTTCTTGTGCTTCTCCTGCTTCTCTTTCTGCTTCTCATTCCGCTTCTGCTTCTCCTTCTGCTTCTGCTTCTCCTCCTTCTCCTTCTCCTACTTCTGCTTCTCCTTCATCTTCTGCTTCTTCTGCTTCTCCTGCTTCTCCTTCTGCATCTCCTTCTGCTTGTGCTTGTCCTTATGCTTCTTCTTCTGCCTCTGCTTCTCCTTCTCCTTCTTTTGCTTCTCCTTTTGCTTCTGCTTCTTATGCTTTTCCTGCTTCTCCTTCTGCTTCTGCTTCTTCTGCTTCTCCTTCTGCATCTTCTTCTGCTTCTGCTTCTTCTTTTCCTTCTTCTGCTTCTCCTTCTTATTCTCCTACTGCTTCTCCTTCTGTTTCTTCTCCTTCTTGTTCTTCTGCTTTTCCTTCTGTTTCTCGTTCTGCTTCTGCTACAACTGCTACTGCTTCTACTTCTTCTGTTTCTTCTGCTTCTCCTTCTGCTTTTGATTCTCTTTCTGCTTCTGCTTCTCCTTCTGCTTCTCCTACTGCTTCTCCAGATTCTGCTTCTTCTGTTTCTCCTGCTTCTCCTTCTGCTTCAGGTTCTCCCTCTGCTTCTTCGGATTCTTATGCTTCTGCTTCTCCTGCTTCAGCTTCTTCTGCTTCCCCTCCATCTCTTTCTGCTTCTCCTTCTGTATCGGCTTCTCCTTCTGCTTCTGCTTCTTGTCCTTCTCCTGTTTGTTCTGCTTATGTTTCTCCTGTTTCTGCATCTCCTGCTCCTCCTTCTGCTGCTCTTTCTGCTTCTCCTGCTGCTTTTCCTTCTCCTGCTCCTTCTTCTGCTTCTCTTTCTGCTTCTCCTTCTGTTTCTCCTTCTCCTTCACCTTCTCGTTCTTCTGCTTTTCCTCCTGCTTCTCTTTCTGCTTCTGCATCTTCTGCTTCTTCTGCTACTGCCTCTGCTTCTTCTGTTTCTTCTGCTTCTAGTTCTGCTTCTCCTTCTGCTTTTGCTTCTCTTTCTGCTTCTGCTTCTCCTTCTGCTTCTCCAGATTCTGCTTCTCCTGCTTCTCC
>NW_012317123.1:0-1951 GCF_000151885.1 Dipodomys ordii
GTAGTGCCCCATCTCTCTATCTTGCTTCAGTCCCTGTAGTTCCATTCTGATGAATCAGCAGTTTTTGCTTCTGCCTTATATTGTATCTGCTTCATCTGTCGCTGCACCAGCAGCTGCAGTATTATTTTCAGATGCAGGAGTTGCAGCAGCTGTAAAGCTTCATCAGCTTAAGCAGTATCAGCAGCAGCTTCAGCATCAGCATAAGCAGCAGCCGCATCAGCAGCTGTAGCATCCGCAGCTGCAGCAGCTGCAGCAGCAGAAGCAGCAGCAGCAGCAGCTGCATCATCAGCAGCAGAAGCTGCAGCAGCAGCAGCAGCAGCAGTAGCAGAAGCTGAAGCAGTAGCAGCAGAAGCAGCAGCTGAAGCAGTAGCAGCAGCAGCATCAGCAGTAGAATCAGAAGCAGCAGCAGCTGCAGCTGCAGCAGCAGCAGCAGAAGAAGAAGTAGAAGTAGCTGCAGCAGAAGGAGAAGCAGCAGCAGCAGTAGCAGCAGCAGAAGAAGCAGCAGCAGCAGCAGGAGGAGGAGGAGGAGGAGGAGGAGAAGAAGAAGAAGAAGAAGAAGAAGAAGAAGAAGAAGAAGAAGAAGAAGAAGAAGAAGAAGAAGAAGAAGAAGAAGAAGAAGAAGAAGAAGAAGAAGAAGGAGAAGGAGAAGAAGAAGGAGAAGGAGAAGAATAAGGAGAAGAAGAAGAAGAAGAAGAAGAAGAAGAAGAAGAAGAAGAAGAAGAAGAAGAAGAAGAAGAAGAAGAAGAAGAAGAAGAAGAAGAAGAAGAAGAAGAAGAAGCAAAAGGAGAAGAAGGAGCAAAAGGAGAAGGAGAAGCAGGAGAAGCAGAAGCAGAAGAGGAAAAAGCAGAAGCAGAAGGAGAAGCAGAAAGAGAAGCAAGAGAAGCAGAAGAAGCAGAAGCAGGAGAAGCAGAAGCAGAAGAAAAAGAAGAAGCATGAGAAGCAGAAGCAGAGGGAGAAGGAGAAGATGTAGAAGCAGAAGGAGAAGCAGAAGGAAAAGCAGAAGAACGAGAAGGAGAAGGAGAAACAGAAGGAGAAGCAGAAGGAGAGGCAGAGGGAGAAGCCGAAGGAGAAGCAGGAAAAGCAGAAGAAGCAGAAGCAAAAGGTGAATCAAAAGAAGCAGGAGAAGCAGAAGCAGAAGAAGAAGCATAAGTACAAGCAGAAGGAGATGCAGAAGGAGAAGCAGGAGAATCAGAAGAAGCAGAAGAGGAAGGAGAAGCAGAAATAGGAGAAGGAGAAGGAGGAGAAGCAGAAGCAGAAGGAGAAGGAGAAGCAGAATGAGTAGCAGAAAGAGAAGCCGGAGAAGCACAAGAAGCAGAAGCAGGAGAACCTGAAAGAGAAGAAGAAGAAGAAGCAGAAACAGAAGCAGGAGAAGCTAAGAAGCAGAAGCAACTGAAGCAGAAGCAAAAGAAACAGAAGGAGCATAAGTAGCAGAAGCAAAACCAGAAATAGAAGCAGAAGAACGGGAAGGATTAAGAGAAATATAAGGAGAAGCAGAAGGAGAAGCAGAAGGAGAAGCAGAAGGAGAAGCAGAAGTAGGAGAAGGAGAAGGAAGAGCAGCAGAAGCAATATGAGAAGCAGAAGGAGAAGCAGAAGCAGAATGAGAAGCATAAAGAGAAGCAGTAGAAGCAGAAGAAGCAGGAAAAGCAGAAGCAGAAGAAAGACAAGAAGAAGAAGAAGAAGAAGAAGAAGAAGAAGAAGAAGAAGAAGAAGAAGAAGAAGAAGAAGAAGAAGAAGAAGAAGAAGAAGAAGAAGAAGAAGAAGGAGAAGCAGAAGGAGAAGCAGAAGGAGAAGGAGAAGCATAAGGAGAAGCAGTAGAAGCAGAAGAAGCAGAAGCAGGAGAAGCAGAAGCAGAAGAAAAAGAATAAGCATAAGAAGCAGAATCAGAGGGAGAAGCAGAAGAAGGAGCAGCAGAAGGAGAAGAAGAAGCAGAAACAGAAGCAGAAACAGAAGT
>NW_012317124.1:0-1951 GCF_000151885.1 Dipodomys ordii
TCTGCTTCTCCTTCTGCATCTACTTCTGTTTTAATTTCTCCTTCTTCTGCTTTTCATTCTGCTTCTGCTTCTCCTGCTTCTGCTTCTTCTGCTTCTCCTGCTTCTCCTTCTCCTTCTCCTTTTCTTTCTGCTTCTGATTATCCGTCTGTTTCTCCTACTCCTAATCCTTCTCTTTCTCCTTCTCCTTCTTCTTCTTCTGCTTTTCCTGCTTCTTCTTCTTCTGCTTCTTCTTCTTTTTCTGCTTTTTCAGTTACTTCTGCTTCAGCTTCTGCTTCTTCTGCTTCTCCTTCTGCTTCTGTTTCTCCTTCTGCTTCTGCTCTTCTCTTTCTTCTGTTTCTTCTGCTTCTGCTTCTCCTGCTTCTCCTTCTTCTGCTTCTCCTACTTCTCCTTCTGCTTCTCCGTCTCCTTCTCCTTCTCCTTCAATTTCTCCTTCTTGTGCTTCTCATTCTGCTTCTGCTTCTCCTGCTTCTGCTTCTTCTGTTTCTCCTTCTGCTTTTCCTTCTGCTTCTCTTTCTGCTTCTAATTCTACTTCTGCTCCTCCTACTCCTAATCCTTCTCTTTCTCCTTCTTATTCTTCTGCTTCTCGTTCTGCTTCTGCTTCTTCTGCTTGTTCGGTATCTTCTGCTTCTGCTTTTCCAGCCTCTGATGCTTCTGCTTCTCCTTCTGCTTCAGGTTCTCCTTCTGCTTCTTCAGCTTCTTCTGTTTCTTCTGCTTCTGCTTTTCCTGCAACTGATTCTTCTGCTTCTGTATTTCTGCTTCTCCTTCTGCTTTTGCTTCTCCTTCTGCTCCTTCTCCTTCTTCTGTTTCTTCTTCTTCTCCTGCTTCTCCCGCTTCTGCTTCTTCTGCTTCTCCTGATTGTCCTTCTGCTTCTTCTTCTCCTTCACCCTCTTCTGCTTCTCTTTCTGCTTCTGCTTCTTCTGATTCTCCAACTTCTCCTTCTGTTTCTGCTTCTCTTTCTGCTTCTGCATCTCCTTTTGCTTCACCTTCTGCTGCTCCTTCTCCTTCTTCTGTTTCTCCCTCTGCTTCTATTTCTACTTCTTATGCTTCTTCTTTTTCTTCTGCTTCTGCTTCTCCTGCTTCTGCTTCTTATGCTTCTACTGCTTCTTCTTCTGGTTCTCCTTCTTCTGCTTCTACTTCTCTTTCTGCTTCTGCTTCTCCTGCTTGTTTTTCTGCTTCTTCTGCTGCTTCTCCTTCTGCTGCTTCTTTTACTACTCCTTGTGCTTCTCTTTTTGCTTCTCCTTCTGCTTCTGCTTCTGCTTCTTCTGTTTCTCCTGCCTGAATTTCTGGTTCTACTTCTTCTGCTGCTTCTCCTTCTGCTTCTGCTTCTCCTTCTGCTAATGTTTCTGCTTCTTCTGCTTCTTCTCTTTCGGCTTCTCCTGCTTCTGCTTCTTGTCCTTCTCCTGCTTCTCTTTCTGCTTCTCATTCTGCTTCTGCTTCTCCTTCTGCTTCTCCTCATTCACCTTCTCCTACTTCTGCTTCTCCTTCAGCTTCTGCTTCTTCTGCTTCTTCTGCTTCTCCTTCTGCACCTCCTTCTGCTTGTGCTTGTCCTTATGCTTCTGCTTCTCCTTCTCCTTCTTTTGCTTCTCCTTCTTCTGCTTTTCCTGCTTCTCCTCCTGCTTCTGCTTCTTCTGCTTTCCCTCCTTCTCTTCTTGCTTCTCCTTCTGTTTCTGCTTCTCCGTCTGCTTCTGCTTCTTGTCCTTCTTGTGTTTCTTCTGCTTCTGCTTCTCAAGTTTCTGCATCTCCTGCTTCTCCTTCTGCTGCTCTTTCTGCTTATCCTGCTGCTTTTCCTTCTCCTGCTCCTTCTTCTGCTTCTCTTTCTGCTTCTCCTTCTGTTTCTCCTACTCCTTCTCCTTCTCGTTCTTCTGCTTTTCCTTCTGCTTCTCCTTCTGCTTCTGCATCTTCTGCTTCTTCTGCTACTGCCTCTGCTTCTTCTGTTTCTTCTGCTTCCCCT
>NW_012317125.1:0-1951 GCF_000151885.1 Dipodomys ordii
GATCCTCCCCCCCACCAAAAGAAGTGGTAAGATATTTTAAACTTCAAAGCCATTTTTAAATACTATAAACAGAAATTTTACAATATAATATTTACAAATGTAATGGAATTATCACTGTGTAAACATAAGCATATTTATCAATATAATTAAAACTGCTCACAAATGAACACACACACATAAATTCTGAATAAGAATAACTGGAACTAATATTTTCTTTCTAAAGGGAGTTAGTTCTAACTCATTACTGCCAAGTTAGAACACCACTATGGTCTTCCAAGCAAATCCTATGCCTTTTTATGGAAATCTATTATGCTGTGCATTCCCAAAACAGTACCAAAAACTTTTTACTCTGGTTAAGATTTCGTGACAAATACAAAGGACAGGAATAAACAGTAGAAGAAGATTAGGCTTGAAGACAATATTAAAAGAAGAAGAAGAAGAAGAAGAAGAAGAAGAAGAAGAAGTAGAAGAAGAAGAGGAAGAAGAAGAGGAAGCAGCAGCATAAGGAGAAGCATAAGGAGAAGCACAAGGAGAAGCAGTATGAAGCAGAAGCAGCAGAAGCAGAAGCAGAAGAAAAAGAATAAGCAAAAGAAGCAGAAGCAGAAGCAGTGGGAGAAGCTGAAGAAGGAGATGGAGAAGGAGCAGCAGAAGGAGAAGCAGAAGCAGAAAGAGAAGCAGAAACAGAAGGAGAACACGAAGGAGAAGCAGGAGAATCAGAAGAAGCAGAAGTAGAAGCAGAAAGAGGAGAAGAAGGAGAAGCAGAAGTAGAATCAGAAGAAACAGAAGAAGAAGAAGCAGAAGAAACAGAAGCAAAAGAAACAGAAGAAGGAGAAGAGCAGAAGCAGAAGCAGAAGGAGAAGCAGAGGCAGAAGGAAAAGCAGAAAGAGAAGCAGGAGAAGCATAAGAAGCAGGAGAAGCAGAAGAAGAAGACGGAGAAGGCGAAAGAGAAGGATTAGGAGTAGGAGAAGCAAAAGGATAAGCAGAAGCAGAAAGAGACGCAGAAGGAGAAGCAGCACGAGAAGTAGGAGAAGCAGGAGAAGGAGAAGCAGGAGAAGCAGAAGCAAAACAGAAGACGCAGAAGCAGAATGAGAAGCAAAAGGGGAAATTGAAGCAGAAGCAGAAGGAGAAGCAGAAGCAGAAGGAGAAGCAGAAGAAGGAGAAGAAGAAAGAGAAGCAGAAAGAGAAGCAGAAAGAGAAGCAGAAAGAGAAGCAGGAGAAGCAGAAGCAGAAGAAACAGTAGGAGAAGAAGCAGAAGCAGAAGGAGAAGCAGAAACAGAAGGAAAAGCAGAAAGAGAAGCAGGAGAAGCAGAAGAAGCAGCAGCAGGAGAAGCAGAAGCAGAAGAAGCCGAAGAAGCAGAAGCAGAACTTGAAGCAGAAGGAGAAGCAGAAGAAGCAGAATCTGGAGAAGCAGAAGGAGAAGCAGAAGCAGAAAGAGAAGCAAAAGCAGAAGGAGAAGCAGAAGAAACAGAAGAAGCAGAGGCAGTAGCAGAAGAAGCAGAAGATGCAGAAGCAGAAGGAGAAGCAGAAGGAAAAGCAGAAGAACGAGAAGGAGAAGGAGAAACAGAAGGAGAAGCAGAAAGAGAAGCAGAAGAAGGAGCAGGAGAAGGAAAAGCAGCAGGAGAAGCAGAAAGAGCAGCATAAGGAGAAGCAGGAGATGCAGAAACAGGAGAAGCATAAGCAGAACAAACAGGAGAAGGACAAGAAGCAGAAGGAGAAGCAGAAACAGAAGGAGAAGCAGAAAGAGAAGGAGGGGAAGTAGAAGAAGCAGAAGCAGGAGAAGCAGAAGCATAAGAATCCGAAGAAGCAGAAGCAGAACCTGAAGCAGAAGGAGAAGCAGGAGAAGCAGAAGAAGCAGAATCTGGAGAAGCAGAATGAGAAGCAGAAGGAGAAGCAGAAAGAGTAGCAGGTAAAGCAGAATAAGAAGAAGCAGAAGGAGAATCAGAAGGAGGAT
>NW_012317126.1:0-1951 GCF_000151885.1 Dipodomys ordii
GCTTCTCCTACTCCTAATCCTTTTCATTTGCCTTCTCCTTCTTCAGCTTCTGCTTCTCCTACTACTTCTGATTCTATTAATTCTACTATTTCTGTTTCTTCTGCTTCTGCTTCAGATTATACTTCATCTGTTTCTCCTTCTGCTTCAGATTCTGCTTCTGCTTCTTCAGCTTCTTCTGTTTCTTCTTCTTCTGCTTCTCCTGCTTCTTCTGCTTCTCCTGCTTCTCTTTCTGCTTCTCCTTCTTCTGCTTCTCCTTCTGCTTCTGCTTCTGCTCTTCTCCTTCTGTTTCTTTTGCTTCTGTTTCTTCTACTTCTTCTTCTTCTGTTTCTTCTGATTCTACTTCTACTTCTGCTTCTCCTTCTTCTCCTTCTCTTTCTGTTTCTACTTATACTTCTTCTGATTCTCCTGCTTCTCCTTCTTGTTCTCCTTCTCTTTCTGCTTCTCTTTCTGCTTCTGCTTCTCCTTCTGCTGCTCCTTCTCCTTCTGCTTCTCCCTCTGATTCTGCTTCTTATGCTTATTCTTTTTCTTCTGCTTCTGCTTCTCCTGCTTCTGCTTCTTCTGCTTCTACTGCTTCTCCTTATGCTTCTCCTTCTCCTTCTCCTTCTCCTTCTTCTTCTTCTTCTTCTTCTTCTTCTTCTTCTTCTTCTTCTTCTTCTTCTTCTTCTTCTTCTTCTTCTTCTTCTTCTTCTTATTCTTCTTCTTCTCTTTCTTTTGCTTCTGCATTTCCGGCTTCTTCTGCTTCTACTGCTTCTCTTTCTGCTTCTCATTCTGATTCTGCTTCTCCTTCTGCTTCTCCTATTGCTTCTGCTGCTCTTCCTTCTCCTTCTCCTACTTCTGCTTCTCCTTCTGCTTCTGCTTCTCCTTCTGCTTCTCCTTATATTTCTCTTTCTCCTTCTCGTTCTTCTTCTTCTACTTCTGCTTTTACTTCTGCTACTTATGCTTCTTCTGTTTCTTTTGCTTCTGCTTCAGTTGCTTCTGCTTCTTAGCTTCTCCTGCTTCTGCTTCTTCTTCTTCTTCTCTTTCGGGTTCTCCTGCTTCTGCTTCTTGTGCTTCTCCTGCTTCTCTTTCTGCTACTCATTCTGCTTCTGCTTCTCCTTCTGCTTCTGCTTCTCCTCCTTCTCCCTCTCCTACTTCTGCTTCTCCTTCAGCTTCTGCTTCTTCTGCTTCTCCTGCTTCTCCTTCTTCTTGTGCTTGTTCTTGTGCTTCTTCTTCTGCTTCTCCTGCTTCTTTTGGTTCACCTTTTGCTTCTGCTTCTTCTGCTTTTCCTGCTTCTCCTTCGGCTTCTCCCTCTGCCTCTCCTTCTGCTTCTCCTTCTGTTTCTCCTTCTCCTTCTCGTTCTTCTGCTTTTCATTATGCTTCTCCTTCTGATTCTACATCTTCTCCTTCTCCCTCTGTTCTGCTTCTCATGCTTCTTCTTTTTCTTCTGCTTCTGCTTCTCCTGCTTCTGCTTCTTCTGCTTCTCCTGCTTCTCTTTCTGCTTCTCCTTCTGCTTCTTCCTCTTCTGCTTCTGCTTCTCCTGCTTCTCCTTCTCCTTTTGCTCCGTCTTCTTCTTCTTCTTCTTCTTCTTCTTCTTCTTCTTCTTCTTCTTCTTCTTCTTCTTCTTCTTCTTCTTCTTTTTCTTTTTCTTCTTCTTCTTCTTCTTCTTCTTCTTCTTCTTCTTCTTCTTCTTCTTCTTCTTCTTCTTCTTCTTCTTCTTCTTCTTCTTCTTCTTCTTCTCTTTCTTTTGCTTCTGCATTTCCGGCTTCTTCTGCTTCTACTGCTTCTCTTTCTGCTTCTCATTCTGCTTCTGCTTCTCCTTCTGCTTCTCCTATTGCTTCTGCTGCTCTTCCTTCTCCTTCTCCTACTTCTGCTTCTCCTTCTGCTTCTGCTTCTCCTTCTGCTTCTCCTTATATTTCTCGTTCTCCTTCTCGTTCTTCTGCTTCTACTTCTGCTTTTCCTTCTGCTACTTATG
>NW_012317127.1:0-1951 GCF_000151885.1 Dipodomys ordii
ACAGGGGGGACACAGCGGGACACAGCGGGGGACACAGCGAGGACACATTTGGACTCAGCGGTGACACAGCGGGACACAGCGGGGGACACAGAGGGGTACACAGCGGGACACAGCGGAGAACACAGCGAGTACTCAGCGGGACCCAGCGGGACACAGCGTCGTTACAACGGGAATACAGCGGGACAGAGCAGTGTACACAGCTGGGGACACCACGGGGCACAGCGGGGGACACAGCGAGGACACAGTGGGACACAGCGGGACACAGCGGGGACATTGCGGGAACATAGCGGGACACAGCGGGGTACACAGCGGGACACAGCGGGACACAGCGGGGGACACAGCGGGGACACAGCGGGACACAGCGGGGGACACAGCTAGGACACAGCGGGACACAGCGGGACACAGTGGGGACACAAACAGGACTCAGTGGGGGAAACAGCGGGGGAAAAAGCGGGACACCATGGGACAAAGTGTGACACAGCAGGACACAGAGGGAACACTGCGTCGACACAGCGGGACAAAGCGGGGGACACAGCGGGACACAGCGGGGGACACAGCGGGTGACAGTGGAGACAAAGAGAGGACACAGTGGGACACAGCGGTGACACAGCTGGACACAACGGAGCACACAGCGGGACACTGCGGGCACAAAGCTGGGACAGAGCGGGATACAGCGGGACACAGCGGGACATAGCAGGGGACACAGCGGGACACAGAGGGGGACACAGTGAGGACACAGTGGGACACAGCGGGGGACACAGCGAGGACACAGCGGTGACACAGCTGGACACAACGAAGTACACACCGGGACAAAGCGGGACACCACGGAACACTGCGGGACACAGTGTGAAACAGCGGTGAACCTGCGGTGACACAGCGGGGGACACAGCAGGACACAGCGGGACACAGCGGGTCACAGCGGGGGACACAGAGGGGTAAACAGCGGGACACAGCGGGGAACACAGCGAGGACACAGCCGGACCAAGTGGGACACAGCGTCGATACAGCTGGGACACAGCGGGACACAGCGGGGTACACAGCGTGGGAAACAACGAGGACACAGCGGGACACAGCGAGACACAGCGGGACACAGTGGGGACACAGCAGTAGACACAGCGGGACACAGCGAGGACACAGCGGGGACACAGCAGGGACACAGCGGCACCCAGCAGGACACAGCGGGGCACACAGCGGGACATAGCTTGGGACACAGCGGGAACACAGGAGGACACAGCCGGGGACACAGCGAGGACACAGCGGGACACAGCGGGACACATCGTGGGACAAAGCGGGAGATAGCAGGGGACACAGCGAGGACACAGCAGGACACAGTGGCGACACATAGAGGACTCAGCGGGGGACACAGTGGGGAACAGAGTGGGACACAGCGGGGCCCAGCGGGGACAAAGCGTGAGACACAGCGGTGGACAAAGCAGGAGACAGAGGCGGACACAGCGAGGACACAGCGGGACACAGCGGGGACACAGAGGTGGCTCAGGGGGGCCACAGCGGGGGAAAAAGCGGGACACCAAGGAACACAGCGGGACACAGCGTGAAACAGCGGTGAACCTGCGGGGACACAGCGGGACACAGCGGGGAACACAGCAGGACACAGCGGGGACACAGCGGGGACACTGCGGGACCCAGCAGGACACAGCGGGACACAGCAGGACACAGCGGGGGACACAGCGGGACACAGCGGGGGACACAGCGGGACACAGCGGGGACACAGAGGGGACTCAGCAGGGGACATAGCGGGGGACAAATCGGGACACCACAGGACACAGTGGGACACAGCGGGACACAGCGGGGACACTGTGGGGACACAGCAGGACAAAGCGGGGGACCCAGCGGGACCCAGCGGGACACAGCAGGACCCAGCAGGGAAACAGTGGGGACACAGTGGGACACAGCGAGGACACAGCGGGACACAGCGGACACTGCAGGTGAT
>NW_012317128.1:0-1951 GCF_000151885.1 Dipodomys ordii
ATCAGTGGGAGAAGCAGAAGAAGGAGAAGGCGAAGGAGCAGCAGAAGGAGAAGCAGAAGCAGAAGAATCAGGAGAAGCAGAAGCAGAAGAAACAGAAGAAGGAGAAGAGCAGAAGCAGAAGCAGAAGTAGAAACAGAAGCAGAAGGAGAAGGAGAAAGAGTAGCAGGAGAAGCAGAAGAAGCTGAAGCAGGAGAAGCAGAAGGAGAAGAAGCAGAAAAAGCAGAAGCAGAACCTGAACCAGAAGGAGAAGCAGAAGCAGAAGAAGCAGGAGAAGCAGAAGCAGAAGAAACAGAAGAAGGAGAAGAGCAGAAGCAGAAGGAGAAGCAGAAGCAGAAGGAGAAGCAGAATAAACAGAAGCTGAAGTAGAAGAAAGAGAAAAAGCAGAAGAAGCAGAAGAGGAAGCAGAAGGAGAAGCAGAAGCAGAAGAAGGAGAAGGAGAAAGAGAAGGATTTGGAGTAGAAGAAACAGAAGGATAAGCAGAAGCAGAAAGAAAAGGAGAAGGAGAAGCAGGAGAAGCAGAAGCAGGAGAAGCAGAAGCAGAATGAAAAGCAGAAGAATGAGAAATTGAAACAGAAGAAGATGCAGAAGAAGAAGCAGAAGCAGAAGGAGAAGCAGAAGTAGGAGGAGAAGGAGAAGCAGAAGGATAATCATAAGGAGAAACAGAAGGAGAAGAAGGAGAAGCAGAAGGAGAAGAAATAGAAGAAGCAGAAGCAGAAGGAGAAGCAGAAACAGAAGGAGATGCAGAAATAGAAGCAGAAGAAGCCGAAGAAGCAGAAGAAGAACCTGAAGCAGAAGGAGAAGCAGAAGAAGCAGAATCTGGAGAAGAAGAAGGAGAAGCAGAAGCAGAAAGAGAAGCAAAAGCAGAAGGAGAAGCAGAAGAAACAGAAGAAGCAGAAGCAGTAGCAGAAGAAGCTGAAGATGCAGAAGCAGAAGAAGAAGCAGAAGGAAAAGAAGAAGAACAAGAAGGAGAAGGAGAAACAGAAGGAGAAGCAGAAGGAGAAGCAGAAGGAGAAGCAGGAAAAGCAGAAGAAGCAGTAGCAGACGGAGAAGGAGAAGCAGAAGTAGTAGAAGAAGCATAAGGACAAGCACAAGCAGAAGGAGATGCAGAAGCAGAAGCAGAAAGAGAAGCAGACGAAGAGAAGCAGAACGAGAAGCAGGAGAAGCAGAAGAAGAAGAAACAGAAGAAGGAGAAGTAGCAGAAGCAGAAGGAGAAGCAGAAAGACAAGCAGAAACAGAAGGAGAAGCAGAAAGAGAAGGAGGGGAAGCAGAAGAAGCAGAAGCATAAGAATCCGAAGAAGCAGAAGCAGAACCTGAAGCAGGATTAGTAGAAGAAGCAGAATCTGGAGAAGCAGAATGATAAGCAGAAGGAGAAGCAGAAGCAGAAAGAGAATCAAAATAAGAAGTAGAAGCAGAAGAAACAGAAGAAGCAGAAGCAGTAGTCGTTGTAGCAGAAGCAGAAGGAGAAGCAGTAGGAAAAGCAGAAGAACGAGAAGGAGAAGGAGAAGCAGAAGGAGAATCAGAAGGAGAAGCAGAAGAAGGAGAAGGAGAAGCAGAAGCAGAAGAAGCAGCAGAAGGAAAAGCAGAAGCAGAAGAAGATGCAGAAGGAGAAGCAGGAGAAGCAGAAGAAGCAGAAGCAGAAGAAGAAGCAGAAGTAGGAGAAGGAGAAGGAAGGGCAGCAGAAGCAATAGGAGACGCAGAAGGAGAAGCAGAAGAATGAGAAGAAGAAAGAGAAGCAGGAGAAGCACAAATGCAGAAGCAGGAGAAGCAGAAACAGAAGATACAGAAGAAGAAGAAGAAGAAGAAGAAGAAGAAGAAGAAGAAGAAGAAGAAGAAGAAGAAGAAGAAGAAGAAGAAGAAGAAGAAGACGAAAAAGAAGAAGAAGAAGAAGAAGAAGAAAGAGGAGGAGGATGGAGGAGGAGGAGGAAAAGGAGAAGGAGAAGGAGAAGAAGAA
>NW_012317129.1:0-1951 GCF_000151885.1 Dipodomys ordii
GCTTCTCTTTCTTCTTCTCATTCAGTTTCTCCTTCTCCTTCTCCTTCTCGGTCTTCAGCTTTTCCAATCTGCTTCTCATCAGCATCTGCACCATCTGCTTCTTCTGCTACTGCCTCAGCTTCTTCTGTTTATCTGCTTCTCCTTCTGCTTTTGCTTCTCTTTCTGAATTCTACTTCTCCATCTACTTCTCTAGATTCTGCATCTTCTGCTTCTCGTGCTTCTCCTTCTGCTTCAGGTTCTGCTTCTGCTTCTTCGACTTCTTCTGCTTCTGCTTCTCCTGCTGCTGCTTCTTCTGCTTCTCCTGCTTCTCTTTCTGCTTTTCCTTCTGTTTCTGCTTCTCCTTCTGCTTCTGCTTCTTCTCCTTCTTCTGTTTCTTCTGTTTATGCTTCTCCTGCTTCTGCTTCTTATGCTTCTCGTTCTGCTTCTCTTTCTGCTTCTCTTTCTGCTTCTCCTTCTCCTTCTTTTGCTTCTCCTTCTCCTTATGCTTCTCCTTCTGCTTCTGCTTCAATTTCTCCTTCTGCTTCTCATTCTGCTTCTGCGTCTTCTGTTTCTTCTGCTTCTCCTGCTTCTGCTTCTTTTGCTTCTCCTACTTCTCGTGCTGCTTCTCCTTCTGCTTCTCTTTCAGCTTTTGCTTATCCTTTTGCTTCTCCTACTCCTAATCCTTCTCTCTCGCCTTCTCCGTCTTCTTCTTCTGCTTCTCCTGCTGCTTCTGCTTCTGCTTATTCTACTATTTCTGTTTCTTCTGCTTCTGCTTCAGATTGTGCTTCTTCTGTTTCTCCTTCTGCTTCAGATTCTGCTTCTGCTTCTTCGGCTTCTCCTGTTTCTTCTGCTTCTGCTTCTCCTGCTTCTTCTACTTCTCCTGCTTCTCTTTCTACTTCTCCTTCTGCTTCTGCTTCTCCTTCTGCATCTGCTTCTGCTCTCCTCCTTCTTCTGTTTCTTTTCTTCTGTTTCTTCTGCTTCTTCTTCTTCTGTTTCTTCTGATTCTACTTCTGCTTCTCTTTCTTCTCCTCTTTCTGCTTCTACTTCTGCTTCTTCTGATTCTCCTGCTTCTCCTTCTTGTTCTCCTTCTGTTTCTGCTTCTCTTTCTGCTTCTGCTTCTCTTTCTGCTGCTCCTTCTCCTTCTCCTTCTTCTGCTTCTCCCACTGCTTCTGCTTCTGCTTCATTTGCTTATTCTTTATCTTCAGCTTCTCCTGTTTCTGCTTCTTCTGCTTATACTACTTCTCCTTATGCTTCTCCTTCTCCTTCTCCTTCTTCTTCTTCTTCTTCTTCTTCTTCTTCTTCTTCTTCTTCTTCTTCTTCTTCTTCTTCTTCTTCTTCTTCTTCTTCTTCTTCTTCTTCTTCTTCTTCTTCTTCTTCTTCTTCTCTATCGTCTGCTTCTGCTTTTCCTGCTTCTTCTGCTTCTACTGTTTCTCTTTCTGCTTCTCATTCTGCTTCTGCTTCTCCTTCTGCTTCTCCTATTCCTTCTGCTGCCCTTCCTTCTCATTCTCGTGCTCCTACTTCTGCTTCTCCTGCTTTTGCTTCTTCTGCTTCTCCTTCTTCTCCTTCTGCATCTCCTTCTGCTTCTCCTTCTCCTTCTGCTGCTTCTTCTGCTTCTGCACCTCCTTCTGTTTCTCCTTCTGCTTCTCCTTCTGCTGCTCCTTCTGCTTCTCGTTCTGCTTCTGATTCTCCTTCTGCTCTTCCTACTCCTAATCCTTCTCTTTCTCCTTCTCCTTCTTCTTCTTCTGCTTCTCATTCTGCTTCTGCTTCTTCTGCTTGTTCTGTTTCTTCTGCTTCAGGTCCTGCTTTTGCTTCTTTGGCTTCTTCAGATTCTTCTTCTTCTGCTTCTCCCGCTTCTGCTTCTTCTGCTTCTCCTTCCTTTCCTCTGCTTCTGCTTCTCCTTCTCCTTCTACTGCTTCTCTTTCTGCTTCTGCTTCTTCTGATTCTCCAACTAATCCTTCTTCTTCTCCTTCTG
>NW_012317130.1:0-1951 GCF_000151885.1 Dipodomys ordii
ACGCTGTGTCCCGCTGTGTCCTAGCTATGTCTCCCGCTGAGTCCCGCTGTGTCCTCACTGTGTCCCCTGCTGTGTCCCGCTATGTCCCCCGCTGTGTCATGATGTGTCCCGCTTTGTCCCGCTGTGTCCCTGCTGTGTCCCCGCTGTGTCCCCCAGTGAGTCCCCTCGGTGTCCTACTGTGTCCTCGAAGTGTGCCCCGCTGTCTCCCACTTTGTCCCACGCTATGTCCCACTGTGTCCTCGCTGTGTCCCCCGCTGTGTCCCGCTATGTCCCCGCTGTGTCCCAAGCTGTGTCCCGCTGTTTACCCCGCTGTGTCCTGCTATGTTCCCGCAGTGTCCCCGCAGTGTCCCCGCTGTGTCCTGCTGTGTCCTCGATGTGTTCCCCGCTGTGTTCCGTTGTGTCCCCAGCTGTGTACCCCGCTGTGTCCCGCTGTGTCCCCGTTGTATCGACGCTGTTTCCTGCTGTGTCCCGCTGTGTCCCGCTTTGTCCCCCGCTGTGTCCCCCGCTGAGTCCCCGCTGTGTCCCCGCTGTGTCCCGCTCTGTCCTCCCTGTGTCCCCCGCTGTGTCCCGCTGTGTCCTGCTGTGTCCCCCTGTGTCCTCTGCTGTGTCCACGCTGTGTCCCGCTGTGTCCCGCTGTGTCCCCCGCTGTTTCCCGCTGTGTCCACTGCTGTGTCCCCGCTGTGTCCCACTTTTTCCCCCGCTGTGTCCCGCTGTGTCCTCGCTGTGTCTTCCGCTGTGTCCCGCTGTGTCCTCGCTGTGTCCCCAGTTGTGTCCCACTGTGTCCCGCTGTGTCCCTGCTGTGACCCTCAGTGTCCCAGTGTGTCCCCGCTGTGGCCCCTCTGTGTCCCGCTGTGTCCCGATCTGTCCCTGCTGTGTCCTGCTGTGTCACGCTGTGTCCCCACTTTGTGCCCGCTGTGTCCCGCTGTGTACTCCGTTGTGTCAGGCTGTGTCCCCCGCTTTGTCCCACTGTGTCCCCGCAGTGTCGCCACTGTGTCCCGCTGTGTCACACTGTGTCCCATGGTGTCCTGCTTTGTCCCCAGCAGTGTCCCCCGCTGAGTACACTCGGTGTCCTGCTGTGTCCTCGCTGTGTGCCCCGCTTTCTCCCACTTTGTCCCACGCTGTGTCCCACTGTGTCCTCGCTGTGTCCTCCGCTGTGTCCCGCTGTGTCCCCCACTCTGTCCCGCTGTTTCCCGCTGTGTCCCCCGCTGTGTCCCGCTGTGTCCCCGCAGGGTCACCGCTGTTTCGCGCTGTGTCCCGCTGTGTTTCCGTGGTGTCCCGCTTTGTTCCCCGCAGTGTCCCCAGCTGAGTCCCCGCTGTGTCTCCGCTGTGTCCCCGCTGTGTCCCGCTGTGTCCTCGCTGTGTCCCCCGCTGTCTCCCGCTCTGTCCCCCGCTGTGTCTCACGCTTTATCCCATCTGTGTCCCACTCTGTCCCACTGTGTCCTGCTGTGTCCACCACTGTGTCCCTTTGTGTCCCCAGCTGTGTAACCTGCTGTGTAACGCTGTGAATCCCGCTGTATCGAGGCTGTGTCCCGCTGGGTCCCTCTCTGTCCTTTCTCTGTTATTCGTGTTGTCCCTCTCTGTCCCCCACTGTGTCCCCTGCTCTGTCCTACTGTGTCCCCCGCTGTGTCCCGTTTTGTCCCGCTATGTCCCCCGCTGTGTCCCTGCCGTGTCCCTGCTGTGTCCCCGCTGTGTCACGCTGTGTCCTGCTGTGTCCCGTTGTGTCCTGCTGTAACCCTGCTGAGTCCTCCTGTGTCCCCGCTGTGTCCTGCTCTGTCGTTGCTCTGTCCTCCGCTGTGTCCCGCTGTGTCCTCTGCTGTGTCCCGCTGTGTCACTCTGTGTCCCGCTGTATCCCGCTGTGACCCCGCTGAGTCCCCGCTGTGTCCCCGCTGTGTCCCCCGCTGTCTCCCACTCTGTCCCCCGCTGTGTCTCACGCTTGTCCCCGCTGTGAGCC
>NW_012317131.1:0-1951 GCF_000151885.1 Dipodomys ordii
GTCCCACTGTGTCCCGCTGTGTCGCCCGTTGTGCCCTGCTGTGTCCCTGCAGTGTCCCCGCTGTGTCACACTGTGTCCCGTGTTGTCCTGCTTTGGCCCCCGCTGTGACCTCGCTGTGTTTCTCTCTGTGTCCCGCTGTGTACGCTTCTGTGTCCTCCGCTGTGTCCCGCTGTGTACCCCGCTGTGTCCAGCTGTGTCCTCGCTGTGTCCCCTGCTGTCTCCTGCTTTGTCCCACGCTGTGTCCCGCTGTGACCCGCTGGGTCCTCGCTGTGTCCCCCGCTGTGTCCCGTTGTGTCCCGCTGTGTCCCCGCTGTGTCTCGCTGTGTCCCGCTGTGTCCCGCTGTGTACTTGCTGTGTCCCACACTGTGTCCCGCTGTGTCCACTGCTGTGTCCCGCTGTGTTCCCACTGTGTCCCCTTGTGTCCCCCACTGTGTCCCGCTGTGTCCCGCTGTGTCCTTGCTGTGACCCGCTCTGTGCCCGCTGTATCGACGCTTTTTCCCGCTCTGTCCCGCTGTGTCCGCGCTGTGTTCCCTGCTGTGTCCCGATGTGTACCCCTCTGTGTCCCCTGCTGTGTCCCGCTGTGTCCGCCGCTGTAACCTGCTATGTCCCGCTGTGTCCCCCACTGTGTGCCTGCTGTCTCCCCGCTGTGTCACACTGTGTCCTGCTGTGTACTGCTGTGTCTCCCGCTGAGTTCCTCTGTGTCCCTCTGTGTCCCAATGTGTCCTCGCTGTGTCAGGCTCTGTCCTGCTCTGTCCCCGCTGTGTCCCGCTGTGTCCCGCTGTGTCCCCACTGTGTGCCCGCTGTGTCCCTCTGTGTACACTGCTGTGTCCAGCGGTGTCCCCGCTGTGTCCCGCTGTGTCACCTCTCTGTCCTCTGCTGTCCCCCGTGTGTCCCCCGCTGTGTCCCGCTGTGTCCCGCTGTGTCCTGCTGTGTCACACTGTGTCCCGTGTTGTCCTGCTTTGTCCCCCGCTGTGACCTCGTTGTGTTTCCCGCTCTGTCCCGCTGTGTACCGCTCTGTACCCCGCTGTATCCCGCTATGTTCCCGCAGTGTACCCGCTGTTTCCCGCTGTGTCCTCGCTGTGTTCACTGCTGTGTCCCGTTGTGTCCCCAGCTGTGTACCCCGCTGTGTCCCGCTGTGTCTCTGCTGTATCGACGCTGTGTCCTGCTGGGTCCCGCTGTGTCCTCGCTGTGTTCCTCGTTTTGTCCCGCTGTGTACCCCGCTGTGTCCCCCGCTGTGTCCCTGTTGTGTCCCTGCTGTTTCCCCACTGTGACCCGCTGTGTCCCGCTTTGTCCTCGCTGTGTCCCAAACTGTGTTCCGCTGTGTCCCCCGCTGTGTCCCGCTGTGTCCTGCTGTGTCCCCGCTGTGTCCCGCTGTGTCCCCCGCTGTGTCCCGCTGTGTCCCTGCTGTGACCCGCTCTGTCCCCGCTGTATTGACGCTGTGTCCCGGTGTGTCCTGCTGTGTCCGCACCGTGTTCCCGGCTGTGTCCCGCTGTGTACCCCTGTGTGTCCCCCACTGTGTCCCGCAGTGTCCCCGGCTGTGACCCGCTGTGTTCCGCTGTGTCCCCCGCTGTGTCCCCACTGTGTGCCCCCGGTGTCCCGCTCTGTCCCCTCTCTGTCCCCAGCTGTCCCCCGCTGTTTCCCCCGCTGTGTCCCACTGTGTCCCGCTGTGTCGCCCGTTTTGCCCCGCTGTGCCCCTGCAGTGTCCCCGCTGTGTCCCACTGTGTCACACTGTGTCCCGTGTTGTCCTGCTTTGGCCCCCGCTGTGACCTCGCTGTGTTTCTCTCTGTGTCCCGCTGTGTACCTTTCTGTGTCCTCTGCTGTGTCCCGCTGTGTACCCCACTGTGTCCAGCTATGTCCTCGCTGTGTCCCCCGCAGTCTCCTGCTTTGTCCCATGCTGTGTCCCGCTGTGACCCGCTGTGTCCTCGCTGTGTCCCCCGCTCTGTCCCGTTGA
>NW_012317132.1:0-1951 GCF_000151885.1 Dipodomys ordii
GAAGGAAAGCTGAAAGAGAAGCAGGAGAAGCAGAAGAAGTAGCAGAAGGAGAAGCAGAAGCAGAAGAAGCCGAAGAATATGAAGCAGAACCTGAAGCAGAAGGAGAAGCAGTAGAAGCAGAAGAAGCAGAATCTGGAGAAGCAGAAGGAGAAGCAGAAGGAAAAGCAGAAGAACGAGAAGGAGAAGGAGAAACAGAAGGAGAAGCAGAAAGAGAAGCAGAAGAAGGAGCAGGAGAAGGAAAAGCAGCAGGAGAAGCAGAAAGAGCAGCAGAAGGAGAAGCAGGAGATGCAGAAACAGGAGAAGCAGAAGCAGAAGAAACAGGAGAAGGACAAGAAGCAGAAGCAGAAGGAGAAGCAGAAACAGAAGGAGAAGCAGAAAGAGAAGGTGGGGAAGCAGAAGAAGCAGAAGCAGGAGAAGCAGAAGCATAAGAATCCGAAGAAGCAAAAGCAGAACCTGAAGCAGAAGGAGAAGACGGAGAAGCAGAAGAAGCAGAATCTGGAGAAGCAGAATGAGAAGCTGAAGGAGAAGCAGAAGCAGTAAGTGAATCAAAAGCAGAAGGAGAAGCAGAATAAACAGAAGAATAGAAGCAGTAGCCGTTGTAGCAGAAGCAGAAGTAGAAGCAGAAGGAAAAGCAGAAGAACAAGAAGGAGAAGGAGAAACAGAAGGAGAAGCAGAAGGAGAAGCAGAAAGAGAAGCAGGTAAAGCAGAAGAAGAAGAAGCACAAGGAGAATCAGAAGGAGAAGCAGAAGAAGGAGAAGGAGAAGCAGAAGCAGAAGAAGATGCAGAAGGAGAAGCTGGAGAAGCAGAAGAAGCAGAAGCAGAAGGAGAAGCAGGAAAAGCAGAAGAAGCAGAAGCAAAAGGAGAAGCAAAAGAAGGAGAAGGAGAAGCAGAAGCAGAAGAAGAAGCATAAGGACAAGCACAAGCAGAAGGAGATGCAGAAGGAGAAGCAGGAGAAGCAGAAGAAGCAGAAGCTGAAGGAGAAGCAGAAGTAGGAGAAGGAGGATAAGCAGAAGCAGAAGGAGAAGCAGAAGAGGAATGAGAAGCAGAAAAAGAAGCAGGAGAAGCACAATAAGCAGAAGCAGGAGAAGCCGAAAGAGTAGAAGCAGAAGAAGTAGAAACTGAAGCAGAAGTAGAAGCAGAAGCAGAAGGAGAAGCAGCAGAAGAAGTAGAACCAGAAATTCAGACAGGAGAAACAGAAGAAGCAGAAGCAGAAGGAGAAGCAAAAAGAGAAGCAGAAGGAGAAGTAGAAGAAGCAGCAGAAGGAGAAGCAGCAGAAGAAGCAGAAAAACAAGCAGAAGAAGCAGAAGCAGAAGAAGCAGTAGAAGCATAAGAAGCAGAAGCAGGAGAAGCAGAAGCAGAAGAAAAAGAAGAATCATAAGAAGCAGAAGCAGAAGCAGAGGGAGAAACAGAAGAAGGAGAAGGAGCAGCAGAAGGTGAAGCAGAAGGAGATGCAGAAACAGAAAGAGAAGCAGAAACAGAAGGAGAAGAAGAAGGATTAGTTGGAGAATCAGAAGAAGCAGAAGCAGAAAGAGAAGCAGAAGAAGGAGAAGGAGAAGCAGAAGCAGAGGAAAGGAAGGAGAAACAGAAGAAGCAGAAGCGGGAGAAGCAGAAGAAGAAGAAGAAACAGAAGAAGGAGAAGGAGCAGAAGGAGAAGCAGTAGCAAATGGAGAAGCAGAAAGAGAGGCAGAAGAAGCAGTAGCAGGAGAAGCAGAAGCAGAAGTAACAGAAGAAGCCGAAGAAGCAGAAGCAGGACCTGAAGCAGAAGAAACATAACAAGCAGAAGAAGCAGAAGCAGAAGCAGAACGAGAAGTAGATGAAGAAGAAGGAGAAGGAGAAAGAGAAGGATTAGGAGTAGGAAGAGCAGAAGGAAAATCAGAAGCAGAACGAGAAGCAGGAGCAGCAGAAGGAGAAGCAGAAGGAGAATCAGAAGGAGAAGCAGAAGAAGGAGATG
>NW_012317133.1:0-1951 GCF_000151885.1 Dipodomys ordii
CTGGTAGAACCAGGACTGAAGGTGGTAACTTATTGTTCACTAAGAGAGAAGTCTGAAATAGCTAGAAATCTGCATTTTGCCTTTCCTACTAAGTCACAGTATCAGGTGTGAGGACCAAGGAGTTACACAGGCCTTTTAGTGGTTACTAGACTGGGTTTTAACTTTTGTTATTCCAAGTTTCTCTTCAGATCAAATATTGGGCCTGCACAACAGCAGCCAATGAGGAAGTGATGTCCAGAACTTGTGCAAGTGTCTCAGACCATTTGAATTTGGTTTTACTGAATTGTCTTTTTGCCTACAATCCACACCTATGGCCAAGTAGAGGCTTTCTTACAGCTAGCTGACTGAAGGCACAACACTGGATCTAGTTCTGCAGACTTGTTCTGGAATATAGCTGTTTCAATCTTATAGTTAGAACTCCAGTCTTTCTCCCCCTCTCTTTCTCCTCCCTCTCTATCCTTCAAAAAACAATTCAAATAATCATTTGTTGAACAAAACCTTGGAAAATTGCCATAACATTAAACCATAGTGTCCACCTTTCAAGTCTGGCCATTTTGTTAACACAAGTTGAGAACAAGGAAGAAAAACCGTAAATGCAGATAGAGATGCACACACCCACACCCAAACCTATACCGGATAGACACATACATACAGAAACACAAAAAAATCACAGCACATTTAAACCTTGTTTTTTTTAATACTTTAAATACACCAAAACATTTGATGCCATCGGGAAATCACTAGCTCCGTCCCCCCACACGCACCACACACATAGACACACACAGATACACAGACATAGACACACACAGACAAAGAAACACACACACACACACACACACACACACACACACACACATACACACTGCCAGTACTGGAGCTTGAACGCAAATGTGGGTAATATCCCTGAGATTTTGTAATGAAAGATACTATTTTACTCATTTGCACCACAGCTCTACTTGTGACTTTTTGGTTGCCAATTGGAGATAAAAAAAAAAACAAAAACACATGGACTTTCTGCACAAGTTGATTCCAAACCTTAATACGCACATCTCAGTCTCCAGACTGATTGAACAAGTTACATTCTCACCAGCAGTGTTAGAGCTCCTTTTGCCACATCCATGGCAGCATTTGTTACTAATCACATTAAAATATTTTTATTGTCCTTCCTTACTGCAGTGAGGTAGAATTTCGGTGTTGTTTTTGTTTACATTTCCTTTATGTTCAGAGATATTGAACATTTCTTCTTGTGTTGATTGGCCTTAATTACTTATTCTGAGAAGTTTGTCTTTAGGTCATTACCTCATTTATTAATTGGGATGTTATTTCAGGGTTTATTGGGGGCAATTTTTGTGCTATCTATATATTTTTCTCCTATTAGGATCTCGTTTGATGAATAGCTCATGAAATTCTTCTCCCATTCCATGGGTTTTGTATTTGGCTTGGTATGTTCTTTGTCAGGCAGAAACTTAAGTTTCATGCAATCCCGTTTATCCAGTCTTTCTTGGATTTCTTGTGATCATGGATCATTAGTTAGAAATTTCCACCTGTGTTGTAGAAGTCATAGTGTTTCCCCTGCCAGTTCTTGTAATATTTTCATGGTTTCTGGCCTTATATTGATGGCTTGGCATATGTGGACAGCATTAATTTAATCTGCCTACAATTCCTTGGTTCACAGACACAGCAAAGTTATACCCTTTCTAAGTAAGATGAGGTGTTTCATGATGGTTTGGAAAGGGGATGTCTACTCAGAAGTGTGAATATGGAAATCATAGGAGGTAGGCTCAAGCATAATTACTTTTAATTACATTTTTAATTGTAAGTACAATGAATCCTAATCTGTGACACTTTTTTCATCATCTCCCCATCTCTGAAACAGCTCCTTCCCCTCATTTCCTAGTTTCATGATATGCATTGAAAATTGTGACTTCATTCACCTCCTACCCACCTTTCA
>NW_012317134.1:0-1951 GCF_000151885.1 Dipodomys ordii
CAGCAGGACACTGCAGGGTACACAGCGGGACACAGCGGGACACAGTGGGACACAGCAGGGGATACAGCGAGGACACAGAGGGGACATAGGGGGACACTGCGGGACACAGTGGGACACAGCGGGGACACAGAGGGACATAGCAGTTACACAGCGAGGACACACCAGGGACACAGAGGGACACAGCGGGGACACAGCCGGAACCCGGCGGGACCCAGCGGGGACACAGCGCGGACACAGCGGGGACACAGCAGGACAAAGCAGGGGACACAGAGGCGGACACAGCAGGACACAGCGGGACACAGCGGGACAGAGCGGGACACAGCGAGAACACAACGGGACACAGCGGGACACAGCGGGGGACACAGCAGGGGACACAGCGGGACACAGCGGGGGACACAGCGGGACACAGCGGGACACAGAGGGGACAAAGCAGGGGACAAAGCGGGAACACAGCGGGACACAGCGGGACAAAACGGGACACAGCTGGACACAGCGGGACACAGCAGGGGACACAGCGGGACACAGCGGGAGACACAGCATGGACACAGCGGGTCACAGCGGGGAAATAGTGGGGGACACAGTTGGGGACACAGCGGGATACAGAAGGACACAGCGAGGACACAGCGGGACACAGGACGACACAGCGGGTACACAGCGGGGACAAAGCAGCGACACAGAGGAACACAGCGGGCTACAGTGGGGACACAGCAGGACACAGAGGGACACAACGGGGGACACACCGGGGGAGAGCAGGCACACAGCGGGACACAGCGGGACACAGCTGGACACAGTGGGACACAGCGGGGAACACAGCGGGACACACAGCAGGACACAGCGGGACACAGCGGGGGACACAGCATGGACACAGCGGGTCACAGTGGGGAAATAGTGGGGGACACAGTGGGGGACACAGCGGGATACAGAAGGATACAGCGAGGACACAGCGGGACACAGGAGGACACAGCGGGGACACAGCGGGGACACAGCGGGGGACACAGTAGGACATAGTGGGAACACAGAGGGACTCAGCGGTTATACAGCGAGGACACACCAGGGCCACAGCGGGACACAGCAGAGACAGAGCGGGGACACAGCGGGACACAGCGAGGACACAGCGGGACACAGCGGGGGACACAGCGGGACACAGTGGGGGACACAGCGGGGGACACAGTGGGACACAGAGGGGGAGACAGCGGGACACAAATGGGGACACAGCAAGGACACAGCAGGACACAGCGGGAAAGAGCGGGACACAGTGGGGGACACAGCGAAGACACAGCGGGACACAGAAGGACACACAGCGAGGACACAGCGTGACACATGGGGACAGAGAGGGACACAGCGGGCGACACAGCAGGACACTGCGGGGTACACAGCGGGACACAGCGGGACACAAAGGGACACAGCAGGGAAACAGCGGGGAACACAGCGGGACACAAAGGGGGACACAGCGTTACACAGCGGGGACACAGTGGGACACAGCGGAGACACAGCAGTAGACACAGCAGGACACAGAGGGGAACAAAGGGGGCACACAGCGGGACACAGTGGGACACAGCGGGGTACACAGCGGGGCCACAGCGGGACATCTCGGGGACAAAGCGAGGACAGAGCGGGACACAGAGGTACACAGCGAGGGACACAGCGGGGGAAAGTGGGGACAAACCGGGGAACAATGGGGACACAGCGGGACACAGCTAGGACACAGCGGGGACACAGCGGGGACACAGCAGGGGACACAGTGGGACACAGCAGGGGATACAGCGAGGACAGAGAGGGGACTTAGGGGGACACTGCTGGACACAGTGGGACACAGCGGGGACACAGAGGGACATAGCAGTTACACAGCGAGGACACAGCGGGTCACAGCGGGGGAAATAGTGGGGGACACAGCGGGGGACACAGCGGGATACAGAATGACACAGCGAGGACACAGCGGGACACAGGAGGA
>NW_012317135.1:0-1950 GCF_000151885.1 Dipodomys ordii
GCATCTCAGCTTCTTCTGCTACTGCTCTGCTCTCTGTTTCTCTGCTTCTCATGCTTTTGCTTCTCTTTCTGCTCTGCTTCTCCTTCTGGTTCTCCTTCTCTTCTCCAGATTCTTCTTCTCTGCTTCTCCAGCTTCTCGTTCTGCTTCAGGTTCTCCTTTTGCTTCTTCGGCTTCTTCTGCTTCTATTTCTGCTTCTCCTTCTGTTTCTGCTTCTCTTTCTGCTTCTGCTTCTTCTCCTTCTTCTATTTCTTCTGATTCTGCTTCTCCTGCTTCTCCTTCTGTTTCTCTTTATGCTTCTCCTTCTGCTTCTCCTTCTTCTGCTTCTACTAATGCTTCTGCTTCTCCTTCTGCATCTTCTTCTGTTTCAATTTCTCCTTCTTCTGCCTTTCATTATGCTTCTGCTCCTTCTGCTTCTCCTGCTTCTCCTTCTCCTTCCCTTTCTGCTTCTGCTTATCCTTCTGTTTCTCCTACGCCTAATCCTTCTCTTTCTCCTTCTCCTTCTTCTGCTTCTCCTGCTGCTTCTTCTGCTTCTTGGGCTTCTTCTGTTTCTTCTTCTGCTGCTTCAGCTTCTGCTTCTTCTGCTTCTCCTTCTGCTTCTGCTTCTCCTTCTGCTTCTGCTTCTGCTCTTCTCCTTCTTCTGTTTCTTCTGCTTCTGCTTCTCTTGCTTCTTCTTCTTCTGCTTCTCCTACTTCTCCTTCTGCTTCTCCGTCTCATTCTCCTTCTCCTTCAATTTCTCCTTCTTGTGCTTCTCATTCTTCTTCTGCTTCTGTTTCTCCTGCTTCTGCTTCTTCTGTTTCTCCTTCTGCTTCTACTTCTGCTTCTCTTTCTGCTACTTATTCTGCTTCTGCTCCTCCTACTCCTAATCCTTCTCTTTCTCCTTCTTCTAATTCTGCTTCTCATTCTGCTTCTGCTTCTTCTGCTTGTTCTGTTTCTTCTGCTTCTGCTTTTCCAGCTTCTTCTGCTTCTGCTTTTCCAGCTTCTGCTGCTTCTGCTTCTCCTTCTGCTTCAGGTTCTCCTTCTGGTTCTTGGGCTTCTTCTGTTTCTTCTGCTTCTGTTTCTCCTGCTACTGCTTCTTCTGCTTCTCTTTCTGCTTCTCCTTCTGCTTCTGCTTCTGCTTCAACTTCTCCTTCTGCTTCTCATTCTGCTTCTGCGTCTTCTGTTTCTTCTGCTTCTCCTGCTTCTCCTTCTTGTCTTGCTGCTTCTCTTTCTGCGTCTCTTTCTGCTTCTGCTTATCCTTTGGCTTCTCCTACTCCTAATCCTTCTCTTTCGCCTTCTCCTTCTTCTTCTTCTTCTGCTTCTCCTGGTGCTTCTGCTTCTGCTTATTCTACTATTTCTGTTTCTTCTGCTTCTACTTCAGATTGTGCTTCTTCTGTTTCTCCTTCTGCTTCAGATTCTGCTTCTGCTTCTTCGGCTTCTCCTGTTTCTTCTGCTTCTGCTTCTCCTGCTTCTTCTGCTTCTCCTGCTTCTCTTTCTGTTCTCCTTCTGCTTCTGCTTCTCCTTCTGCTTCTGCTTCTGCTCTTCTCCTTCTTCTGTTTCTTTTGCTTCTGTTTCTTCTGCTTCTTCTTCTTCTGTTTCTTCTGATTCTACTTCTGCTTCTCCTTATTCTCCTCTTTCTGCTTCTACTTCTGGTATTCTGATTATCCTGGTTCTCCTTCTTGTTCTCCTTCTGTTTCTGCTTCTCTTTCTGCTTCTGCTTCTCCTTCTGCTGCTCCTTCTCCTTCTCCTTCTTCTGCTTCTCCCACTGCTTCTGCTTCTGCTTCTATTGCTTATTCTTTTTCCTCTGCTTCTGCTTCTCCTGCTTATGCTTCTACTGCTTCTCCTTATGCTTCTCCTTATGCTTCTCCTTATGCTTCTCCTTATGCTTCTCCTTATGCTACTTCTTCTTCTTCTTCTTCTTCTTCATTCTTCTTCTTCTTCTTCTTCTTCTTCTTCTTCTTCTTCTTCTCTTCT
>NW_012317136.1:0-1950 GCF_000151885.1 Dipodomys ordii
TTCTCCTTCTTCTCCTTCTCTTTCTGCTTCTTCTGATTCTCCTGCTTCTCCTTCTTGTTCTCCTTCTGTTTCTGCTTCTCTTTCTGCTTCTGCTTCTCCTTCTGCTGCTCCTTCTCCTTCTCCTTCTTCTGCTTCTCCCACTGCTTCTGCTTCTGCTTCTTTTGCTTATTCTTTTTTTCTGCTTCTGCTTCTCCTGCTTCTGCTTCTTCTGCTTCTACTGCTTCTCCTTATACTTCTCCTTATGCTTCTCCTTATGCTTCTCCTTATGCTTCTTCTTCTTCTTCTTCTTCTTCTTCTTCTTCTTCTTCTTCTTCTTCTTCTTCTTCTTCTTCTTCTTCTTCTTCTTCTTCTTCTTCTTCTTCTTCTTCTCTTTCTTCTGCTTCTGCTTTTCCTGCTTCTTCTGCTTCTACTGCTTCTCTTTCTGCTTCTCATTCTGCTTCTGCTTCTCTTTCTGCTTCTCCTATTGCTTCTGCGGCTCTTCCTTCTCCTTCTCCTTCTTCTCCTTCTGCTTCTGCTTCTTCTGCTTCTCCTGCTTCTCCTTCTGCATCTTTTTCTGCTTCTGCTTCTCTTTCTGCTGTTTCTTCTGCTTCTGTTTCTCCTTCTGCTTCTCCTTCTGCTTCTTCTGCTTCTCCTTCTGATTCTCCTTCTGCTTCTCCTTCTGTTTCTCCTTCTCCTTCTCGTTCTTCTGCTTTTCCTTCTGCTTCTCCTTCTGCTTCTGCTGCAACTGCTACTGCTTCTGCTTCTTCTGTTTCTTCTGCTTCTCCTTCTGCTTTTGATTCTCTTTCTGCTTCTGCTTCTGCTTCTACTTCAGCTTCTCATTCTGCTTCTCCAGATTCGGCTTCTTCTGCTTCTCCTTCTGCTTCAGGTTCTGCTTCTGCTTCTTCGGATTCTTATGCTTCTGCTTCTCCTGCTTCTGCTTCTTCTGCTTCCCCTCTTTCTCTTTCTGCTTCTCCTTCTGTTTCTGCTTCACCCTCTGCTTCTTCTTCTTATGCTTCTTCTTTATCTTCTGCTTCTGCTTCTCCCACTTCTGCTTCTTGTGCTTCTACTGCTTCTTCTTCTGCTTCTGCTTCTACTTCTCTTTCTGCTTCTGCTTCTCCTGCTTGTTTTTCTGCTTCTTCTGCTGCTTCTCCTTCTGCTGCTTCTTCTACTTCTCCTACTGCTTCTCTTTTTGCTTCTCCTTCTGCTTCTTCTGTTTCTCCTACCTGAATTTCTGGTTCTACTTCTTCTGCTGCTTCTCCTTCTGCTTCTGCTTCTACTTCTCCTTCCGATTATGCTTCTTCTGCTTCTTCTCTTTCGGCTTCTCCTGCTTCTGCTTCTTGTGCTTCTCCTGCTTCTCTTTCTGCTTCTCATTCCGCTTCTGCTTCTCCTTCGCTTCGCTTCTCCTCCTTCTCCTTCTCCTACTTCTGCTTCTCCTTCATCTTCTGCTTCTTCTGCTTCTCCTGCTTATCCTTCTGCATCTCCTTCTGCTTGTGCTTCTCCTTATGCTTCTTCTTCTGCCTCTGCTTCTCCTTCTCCTTCTTTTGCTTCTCCTTTTGCCTCTGCTTCTTCTGCTTTTCCTGCTATTCCTTCTGATTCTGCTTCTTCTGCTTCTCCTTCTGCATCTTCTTCTGCTTCTGCTTCTCCTTCTCCTTCTTCTGCTTCTCCTTCTTATTCTCCTACTGCTTCTCCTTCTGTTTCCCTTCTCCATCTTGTTCTTCTGCTTTTCCTTCTGCTTCTCGTTCTGCTTCTGCTAAAACTGCTACTGCTTCTACTTCTTCTGTTTCTTCTGCTTCTCCTTCTGCTTTTGATTCTCTTTCTGCTTCTGCTTCTCCTTCTGCTTCTCCAGATTCTGCTTCTTCTGCTTCTCCTGCTTCTCCTTCTGCTTCAGCTTCTCCTTCTGCGTCTTCGCATTCTTAAGCTTCTGCTTCTCCTGCTTCTGCTTCTTCTGCTTCCCCTCCTTCTCTTTCTGCT
>NW_012317137.1:0-1950 GCF_000151885.1 Dipodomys ordii
TGAAGAAGAGAAGAGAAGAAGGAGAGCATAGGAAAAGCATAAGGAGAAGCATAAGAGAAGCAGTAGATGCAGGAGAAGCAGAAGATATAGATAAGCAAAAGAAGCAGAAGCAGAAGCAGTGGGAGAAGCAGAAGAAGGAGAAGGAGAAGGAGCAGCAGAAGGAGAAGCAGAAGCAGAAAGAGAAGCAGAAACAGAAGGAGAACAAAAGGAGAAGCAGGAGAATCAGAAGAAGCAGAAGTAGAAACAGAAAGAGGAGTAGAAGAAGGAGAAGCAGAAGTAGAATCAGAAGTAACAGAAGAAGAAGAAGAAACAGAAGCAAAAGAAACAGAAGAAGGAGAAGAGCAGAAGCAGAAGCAGAAGGAAAAGCAGAAGCAGAAGGAGAAGCAGAAAGAGAAGCAGGAGAAGCTGAAGAAGCAGGAGAAGAAGAAGCAGAAGAAACAGGAGAAGCCGAAGAAGCAGAAGCAGAATCTGAAGCAGAAGGAGAAACAGAAGAAGCACAATCTGAAGCAGAAGCAGAAGAAACAGAAATAGTAGAATAAGCAGAAGCAGAAGCACCAGGAGAAACAGAAGAAGAAGAAGGAGAAGGCGAAAGAGAAGATTAGGAGTAGGAGAAGCAAAAGGATAAGCAGAACCAGAAAGAGACGCAGAAGGAGAAGCAGCACGAGAAGTAGGAGTAGCAGGAGAAGAAGAAGCAGGAGAAGCAGAAGAAACAGAAGGCGCAGAAGCAGAAGGAGAAATTGAAGCAGAAGCAGAAGCAGAAGCAGAAGCAGAAGAAGAAGCAGAAGAAAGAGAAGGACAAGGAGAAGGAGAAAGAGAAGCAGAAAGAGAAGCAGAACGAGAAGCAGGAGAAGCAGAAGCTGGAGAAGCCGAAGCAGAAGAAACAGAAGAAGGGGAAGAAGCAGAAGCAGAAGGAGAAGCAGAAACAGAAGGAAAAGCAGAAAGAGAAGCAGAAGAAGCAGCAGCAGAAGAAGCAGAAGCAGAAGAAGCCGAAAAAGCAAAAGCAGAACCTGAAGCAGAAGGAGAAGCAGAAGAAGCAGAATCTGGAGAAGCAGAAGGAGAAGCAGAAGCAGAAAGAGAAGCAAAAGCAGAAGGAGAAGCAGAAGACACAGAAGAAGCAGAGGCAGTATCAGAAGAAGCAGAAGATTCAGAAGCAGAAGGAGAAGCAGAAGGAAAAGCAGAAGAATTAGAAGGAGAAGGAGAAACAGGGGTAGAAGCAGAAAGAGAAGCAGAAGAAGGAGCAGTAGAAGGAAAAGCGGCAGGAGAAAAAGAAAGAGCAGCAGAAGGAGAAGCAGGAAATGCAGAAACAGGAGAAGAACAAGCAGAAGAAACAGGAGAAGGACAAGAAGCAGAAGCAGAAGGAGAAGCAGAAAGAGAAAGAGGGGAAGCAGAAGAAGCAGAAGCAGGAGAAGCAGAAGCATAAGAATCCGAAGAAGCAGAAGCAGAACCTGAAGCAGAAGGAGAAGCAGGAGAAGCAGAAGAATCAGAATCTGGAGAAGCAGAATGAGAAGCAGAAGGAGAAGCAGAAGCAGAAAGAGAATAAAAAGCAGAAGGAGAAGCAGAAGAAACAGAAGAAGTAGAAGCAGTAGCAGTTGTAGCAGAAGCAGTAGGAAAAGCAGAAGGAAAAGCAGAAGAACAAGAAGGAGAAGGAGAAACAGAAGAAGCAGAAGGAGAAGCAGAAAGAGAAGCAGGTAAAGCAGAAGAAGAAGAAGCAGAAGGAGAAGCAGAAGAAGGAGAAGGAGAAGCAGAAGCAGAAGAAGATACAGAAGGAGAAGCAGAAAAAGCAGAAGCAGAAGGAGAAGCAGGAAAAGCAGAAGAAGCAGAAGCAAAAGGTGAAGCAAAAGAAGGAGAAGGAGAAGCAGAGGCAGAAGAAGAAGCATAAGGAGAAGCACAAGCAGAAGGAGATGCAGAAGGAGAAGCAGGAGAAGCAGAAGAAACAGAAGCTGAAAGAGA
>NW_012317138.1:0-1950 GCF_000151885.1 Dipodomys ordii
CCGCTGTGTCCCCCGCTGTGTCCCGCTGTGTCCACTGCTGTGTCCCCGCTGTGTCCCGCTTTTTCCCCCTCTGTGTCCCGCTGTGTCCTCGGTGTGTCCCCCGCTGTGGCCCACTGTGTCAGCACTGTGTACCCCGCTTTGTCCCGCTGTGTCCCCCGATGTGTCCTGCTGTGTCCCGCTGTGTCCCGCTGTGTATACCCTGCTGTGTCCAGCTTTGTCCCCACTTTGTCTCGCTGTGTCCCACGCTCTGTCCCCCACTGTGTTCCGCTGTGTCCCCCGCTGTCTCCCGCTGTGTCCCGCTGTGTCCCCCGCTGTGTTCTGCTGTGTCCCCGCAGGGTCACTGCTGTTTCCCGCTGTGTCCCGCTGTGTTCCGTGGTGTCCCGCTTTGTCCCCCGCTGTGTCCCCCGCTGAGTCCCCACTGTATCTCCGCTGTGTCCCGCTGTGTTGTCGCTGTGTCCCCCGCTGTCCCCCACTCTGTCCCCCACTGTGTCTCACGCTTTGTCCCATCTGTGTCCCACTGTGTCCCGTTGTGTCCCCCACTGTGTCACTTTGTGTCCACAGCTGTGTACCCAGCTCTGTAACGCTGTGTCCCCGCTGTATTGACGCTGTGTCCCGCTGTGTCCCGCTGTGTCCTCGCTGTGTTCCCCGTTGTTGTCCCGCTCTGTCCCCCGCTGTGTCCCCCGCTGTGTCCCGCTGTGTCCCCCGCTGTGTCCCGCTGTGTCCCGCTGTGTCCTGCTGTATCCTGCTGTGTCCTCGCTGCGCGCCCGCTCTGTCCCGCTGAGTACCCCGCTGTGTCCAACTGTGTCCCCGCTGTGTCCCGCTCTGTCCCCTCTCTGTCCCCTGCTGTCCCCCGCTGTGTCCCCCGCTGTGTCCCGCTGTGTCCCGCTGTGTCCCCGCAGGGTCACCGCTGTTTCCTGCTGTGTCCCGCTGTGTCCACTGCTGTGTCCGCCTGTGTCCCGCTCTGTCCATGCTTTTTCCCCTCTGTGTCTCTGCTGTGTCCCGCCGTGTCCACGACTGTGTCCCCCGCTGTGTCCCGCTGTGTCCCGCTGTGTCCCCGCTGTGTCCCCACTGTGTCCCGCTGTCTCCCTCTTTGTCCTCTCTGTGTCCCCCACTTTGTCCCGCTATGTCCCCCGCTGTGTCCCGCTGTGTCCACGCTGTGTCCCCCTCTGAGTACCCGCTGTGTCCCGCTGTGTCCTCACTGTGTCCCACGCTGTGTCCCGCTGTTTCCCCAGCAGTGTCCCACTGTGTCCCCCGTTGTGTCCTACGCTGTGTCCCGTTGTGTTCCCCGCTGTGTCCCGCTGAGTCCCGCTGTGTCCCGCTGTGTCCCGCTGTGTCCTCGCTGTGTCCCTGCTGTGTCCTGCTGTGTATCATGCTTTGTCCAGCTGAGTCCCTGCTGTGTCCCGCTGTGTTCCCTGTTGTGTCCCCCGCTGTGTCCCCTGCTGTGTCCCCCGCTCTCCCCGGCTGTGTTCTGCTGTGTCCCTTCTGTCCCCCAATGTGTCTCCACTGTTCCACGCTGTGTCCCCCGCTGTGTCCTGCTGTGTCACGTAGAGTCCTGCTGTGTCCCGCTGTGTCCAAGCTCTGTCCCCCGCTGTGACCCTCGGTGTCCCGTTGTTTCCTCGCTGTGATCCCACTGTGTCCCTGCTGTGTCCCTGCTGTGTCCCGCTGTGTCCCCCGCTATGTCTCCCGCTGTGTCCCCCGCTGTGTCCAACCCTGTGTCCCGCTGTGTCCCGCTGTGTTCCTGCTGTGTCCCCGCTGTGTCCTCCGCTGTGTCTCCAGGTGTTTCCCGCTGTGTTCCCTGCTGTGCCCTGCTGTGTCCCTCCCGACCCCCGGTGTGTCCGCGCTGTCCTCAGCTGTGTCCCACTGTGTCCACGCTTTGTCCCCGCTGTGTCTCTGCTGTGTCCCGCTGTATCCCCCACTGTGTCCCCTGCTGTGTCCCTGCTGTGTACCACT
>NW_012317139.1:0-1950 GCF_000151885.1 Dipodomys ordii
GCTTCTCCCGCTTCTCATCTCTGCTTCTCCTGCTTGTCCTTCTCCATCTGCTTCTCCTTCTCTTCTCTTCTGATTCTGCTTCTGCATCATCTGATTCTCCATCTTCTCCTTCTTCTCCTTCTGTGTCTGCTTCGCTTTCTGATTCTGCATCTCCTTCTGCTTCACCTTCTGCTGCTCTTTCTCCTTCTTCTGTTTCTCCCTCTGCTTCTACTTCTTATGCTTCTTCTTTATCTTCTGCTTCTACTTCTCCTGCTTCTGCTTCTTATGCTTCTACTGCTTCTTCTTCTGCTTCTGCTTCTTCTGCTTCTACTTCTCTTTGTGCTTCTGCTTCTCCTGCTTGTTTTTCTGCTTCTTCTGCTGCTTCTCCTTCTGCTGCTTCTTCTACTTCTCCTTCTCCTTCTCTTTTTGCTTCGCCTTCTGCTTCTGCTTCTTCTGTTTCTCCTGCCTGAATTTCTCATTCTACTTCTTCTGCTGCTTCTCCTTCTGCTTCTGCTTCTACTTCTGATTCTGATTCTGCTTCTTCTGCTTCTTCTCTTTCGGCTTCTCCTGCTTCTCCTTCTTGTGCTTCTCCTGCTTCTCTTTCTGCTTTTCATTCCGCTTCTGCTTCTCCTTCTGCGTCTGCTTCTCCTCCTTCTCCTTCTCCTACTTCTGCTTCTCCTTCATCTTCTGCTTCTTCTGCTTCTCCTTCTGCATCTCCTTCTGCTTGTGCTTGTCCTTATGCTTCTTCTTCTGCCTCTGCTTCTCCTTCTCCTTCTTTTGCTTTTCCTTTTGCTTCTGCTTCTTCTGCTTTTCCTGCTTCTCCGTCTGATTCTGCTTCTTTTGCCTTTCCTGATTCTCCTTCTGCTTCTCCTTCTTCTTCTCCTTCTGTTTCTCCTTCTCCTTCTCGTTCTTCTGCTATTCCTTCTGCTTCTCTTTCTGCTTCTGCATCTTCAGCTTCTTCTGCTACTGCTTCTGCTTCTTCTGTTTCTTCTGCTTCTCCTTCTGCTTTTGCTTCTCTTTCTGCTTCTGCTTCTCCTTCTGGTTCTCCTTCTTCTTCTCCAGATTCTGCTTCTTCTGCTTCTCCTTCCGCTTCAGGTTCTGCTTCTGCTTCTTCGGCTTCTTCTGCTTCTATTTCTGCTTCTCCTTCTGTTTCTGCTTCTCTTTCTGCTTCTTCTCCTTCTTCTATTTCTTCTGCTTATGCTTCTCCTGCTTCTCCTGCTTCTCCTTCTGTTTCTCTTTATTCTTATCCTTCTGCTACTCCTCCTTCTCTTTCTTCTGCTTCTCCTTCTGCTTCTGCTTCTGCTTCTCCTTCTGCATCTTCTTCTGTTTTAATTTCTCCTTCTTCTGCTTTTCATTCTGCTTCTGATTCTCCTGCTTCTGCTTCTTCTGCTTCTCCTGCTTCTCCTTCTCCTTCTCCTTCTTTTTCTGCTTCTGCTTATCAGTCTGTTTCTCCTACTCCTAATCCTTCTCTTTCTCCTTCTCCTTCTTCTTCTTCTGCTTTTCCTGCTTCTTCTTCTTCTGCTTCTTCTTCTTTTTCTGCGTTTTCAGTTTCTTCTGCTTCTCCTTCTGCTTCTGCTTCTCCTTCTGCTTCTGCTCTTCTCCTTCTTCTGTTTCTTCTGCTTCTGCTTCTCCTGCTTCTCCTTCTTCTGCTTCTCCTACTTCTCCTTCTGCTTCTCCGTCTCATTCTCCTTCTCCTTCAATTTCTCCTTCTTGTGCTTCTCATTCTGCTTCAGTTTCTGCTTCTCCTGCTTCTGCTTCTTCTGTTTCTCCTTCTGCTTCTCCTTCTGCTTCTCTTTCTGCTTCTAATTCTGCTTCTGCTCCTCCTACTCCTAATCCTTTCTCTTTCTCCTTCTTATTTCTTTCTGCTTCTCGTTCTGCTTCTGCTTCTTCTGCTTGTTCTGTATCTTCTGCTTCTGCTTTTCCAGCTTCTGATGCTTCTGCTTCTCCTTCTGCTTTCAGGTTCTCCTTCTG
>NW_012317140.1:0-1950 GCF_000151885.1 Dipodomys ordii
GAGCAACACAGCTGGGACACAGCGGGGACTCAGCGGGGGACACAGTGGGACACAGCGGCACACAGCAGGGACCGAGCGGGACACAGCAGGACACAGCGGGACACAGCGGGGGACACAGCGGGACACAGCACGGGACTCAGCGAGGACACAGCGGGACACAGCGGGGGACAGAGCGAGGATACATCAGGGGACACAGCAGGGGACACAGCGGGACACAGCGGGGAACACAGCGAGGACACAGCGGGACCCAGCGGGACCCAGCGTCGATACAGCGGGGACACAGCGTTACACAGCGTGGTACACAGCTGTGGACACAACGGGACACAGTGGGGGCACAGCGGGACACAGAGGGACACAGTGGGACACAGCTGGGACAAAGCATGAGACACAGCAGGGGACAGAGCGGAAGACAGCGGGGGACACAGCGAGGACACAGCGGGACACAGAGGTGACACAGCGGGGGAAACAGCGGGACACAGCGGGGGACACAGCGGGGGACACAGCGGGACACAGCGGGGGACACAGGGGGGACACACTGGGACACAGTTGGGGACACAGCAAGGACACAGCGGGGACACAGCGGGGACACAGCGGGGACACAGCGGGACTCAGCGGGGGACACAGCAGTACACAGCGTGACACAGCGGGAAACAGCGGGGGACACAGAGGGGTCCTCAGTGAGACACAGCGGGGGAAAGAGCGGGACTCAGCGGGGGACACAGCAAGGACACAGCGGGACACAGCGGGGACACAGCGGGGACTCAGCGGGGGACACAGCGGGGGACAAAGCGGGACACAGCGGGGGACACAGCGTGGGACACAGCGGGACATAGCGGGACACAGCCGGGGACACAGGAGGGACACAGCAGGACACAGCGGGACACAGCGGGGACACATGGGGGAAACAGTGGGACACAGGGTGGGACACAGCGAGGACACATTGGGACACAGCGGGGACACAGCGGGACTCAGCGTGGGACACAGCGGGGGACACAGCGGGACACAGCGGGGAACACAGCGAGGACACAGCGGGACCCAGCCAGACACAGCGTGGGACAAAGCGGGAGACAGCGGGGGACACAGCGAGGATACAGCGGGACACAGCGGCGACACAGAGGGGACTCAGCAGGGGACAGAGCGGGGCACAAAGCGGGACACCATGGGACACACTGTGACACAGCGGGACACAGCGGGGACACTGCGGGGACACAGCGGGACAAAGCGGGGGGAACAGCGGGACACAGCGGGACACAGCAGGGAACACAGCGGGGGACAGCAGAGACAGAGAGGAGACACAGCCGGACAGTGGTGACACAGCTGGACACAACGGAGTACACAGCGGGACACATCGGGCACACAGAGGGGACACAGCAGGGACCGAGCGGGACACAGTGGGACACAGCGGGACACAGCGGGGAACACAGCGGGACACAGCGGTGGACCCAGCGAGGACACAGCGGGACACAGCGGGGGACACAGCGGGACACAGCGGTGGACCCAGCGAGGACACAGCGGGACACAGCGGGGTACACGGCGAGGACACAGCGGGGGACACAGCGGGGGACCCAGCGGGAATCAGCGGGACACAGCGTCAATACAGCGGGGACACAGCGTTACACAGTGTGGTACACAGCTGTGGCCACAACGGGACACAGTGGGGGCACAGCGGGACACAGTGGGACACAGCGGGGACAAAGCGAGAGACACAGCGGTGGACAGAGCGCGAGACAGCGGGACACAGCGGGACACAGCTTGGGACACAGCGGGGACAAAGCGGGACACAGCGGGGGACACAGAGAGGACACATTGGGACACAGCGGGGACACAGCGGGACTCAGCGGGGGACACAGCAGTACACAGGGGGACACAGAGGGACACAGCGGGGGCTCAGAGGGGTACATAGCGGGACACAGCGGGGAACACAGCGAGGACACAGCGGGACCCAGCGGG
>NW_012317141.1:0-1950 GCF_000151885.1 Dipodomys ordii
TCTGTCCCACACTGTGTCACGACTTGTCACGAGCTGAGTCCAGCAGTGTCCCCCGCTGTGTCCCGCTGTGTCACCCCCTGAGTCCCCGCTGTGTCACCGCTGTGTCCCGCTGTTTCCGCGCTGTGTCCCCTGCTGTCACCCTCTCTGTCCCCTGCTGTGTCTCAAGCTTTTTCCCCGCTGTGTCCCACTGTGTCCGGCTGTGCCCCCACTGTGTCCCGTTGAGTCCACAGCTGTGTACCACACTGTTTAACGCTGTGTCCCCGCTGTATCGACGGTGTGTCCCACTGTGTCCCGCTGTGTCCTCGCTGTGTTCCCCGCTGTGTCCCGCTGTGTCCCCTGCTGTGTCCCCCGCTGTGTCCTCGCTGTGTCCCCTGCTGTGTCCCACTGTGTCCCACTGTGTCCCCGCTGTGTGCCTGCTGTGTCCCGATGTGTCTCCTGCTTTGTCCCGCTGTGTCCCCGCTGTGTCCCGCTGTGTGCCCGCTGTGTCCTGCTGTGTACACCGCTGTGTCCAGCTGTGTCACCGCTGTGTCTCGCTGTGGCCACTCTCTGTCTCCGCTTCCCCCGATATGTCCCCCGCTGTGGCCCGCTGTGGCCCCCGCTTTTTCCTGCTGTGTCCCGCAGTGTCCCCGCTGTGTCCCACTGTGTAACACTGTGTCCCGTGTTGTCGCACTTTGTTCCACGCTGTGTCCCCCGCTGAGTCCCCTCTGTGTCGCCTCTGTGTCCCCCTGTGTCCTCGCTGTGTGCCCCGCTGTCTTCCGCTGTGTCTCCCGCTGTGTTCCGCTGTGTTCCGCTGTGTCCCGCAGTGTCCCCGCTGTGTCCCCAGCTGTGTCCCGCTGTGTCCCGCTGTGTACCCCGCTGTGTCCTGCTATGTTCCCGCAGTGTCCCCGCTGTGTCCCGCTGTGTCCCGCTGTGTCCTCGCTGTGTCCCCAGCTGTGTACCCCACTGTGTCCCACTGTGTCCCTGCTGTATCGACGCTGGGTCCCGCTGGGTCCCGCTGGGTCCTCCCTTTGTCCCCCGCTGTGTCCCGCTGTGTCCGCCACTGTGTCCCGCTGTGTCTACTGCTGTGTCCCCGCTGTGTCCCGCTGTGTCCAGCTGGGTCCCTGCTGTATCCACGCTGGGTCCCGCTGGGTCCTGCTCTGTCATCCCTGTGTCCCCCGCTGTGTCCCGCTGTGTCCGCCGCTGTGTCTCTGCTGTGTCCCCGCTGTGTCCTGCTTTGTCCCGCTGTGTACTGCTGTGTCTCCCGCTGAGTCCCGCTGTGTCCCAATGTGTCCCAATGTGTCCTCGCTCTGTCCCCCGCTGTGTCCCACTGTGTCCTTGCTGTGTCCCATGCTGTGTGCCGCTGTGTCCTCACTGTGTCACCTGCTGTGTCCCGCTGTGTCCTGCTGTATCACGCTGTTTCCCCGCTGCATCCCCGCTGTGCCCTCTGTGTACCCCTCTGTGTCCAGCTTTGTCCCCGCTGTGTCTCGCTGTGTCCCACGCTCTGTCCCCCACTGTGTCCCGCTCTGTCCCCCTCTGTGTCCCGCTGTGTCCCCCGCTGTGTCCCACTGTGTCCCCGCAGTGTCACTGCTGTTTCCTGCTGTGTCCCGCTGTATTTCGTGGTGTCCCTCTTTGTCTCCCGCTGTGTCCCCCGCTGAGATCCCGCTGTGTCAACGCTGTGTCCCGCTGTGTCCTGGCTGTGTCCCCCGCTGTTTCCAGCTCTGTCCCCCGCTGTGTCTCACGCTTTGTCCCCGCTGTGTCCCACTGTGTCCCGCTGTGTCCCGCTGTGCCCCCACTGTGTCCCGTTGTGTCCACAGCTGTGTACCACGCTGTGTAACGCTGTGTGCCCGCTGTATCGACGCTGTGTCCCGCTGTGTCCCCCGCAGTGTCCTCGCTGTGTTCCCCGCTGTGTCCCGCTGTGTCCCCCGCTGTGTCCCCCGCTGTGTCCAACGTGTGTCCCCCGCTGTGTCCAGC
>NW_012317142.1:0-1950 GCF_000151885.1 Dipodomys ordii
GAAGTTCAAGCTCAATGAGCAGCAGGTCTGGCGCTGTCGCACCCTCTCTCCACTCTATGCTGATCCCTTAGGCAGTATCCTAAGATGTAGACGACAAGATCAGAAGAACCAGAAGAAGAAGAAGAAGATGTAGAAGAAGACGAAGAACAAGAAGAAGAACTACAAGGAGAAGGAGAAGCATAAGGTGAAGCAGTAGAAGCCGATGTAGCCGATGCAGGAGACGCCGAAGCAGAAGAAAAGTAATAAGCATAAGAAGCAGCATCATTTGCAGACGGAGAAGGAGCATCAGACTCAGAAGCAGACCCCGAAGCAGAAGAAGGAGAAGTAGAAGCAGAAGAAGCAGCAGCAGGAGAAGCAGAAGCAGCATAAGATGCATCAGCAGACGTAGGAGAAGCAGAAGAAGCAGCAGTAGAAGCAGAAGTAGTAGAAGTAGAAGGAGAAGGAAGGGCAGTTGAAGTAATACGAGAAGCATTAGGAGAAGCAGAAGCAGAATGAGCAGCAGAACGAGCAGCAGTAGAAGCAGAAGAAGCAGCAAAATCATAAGCACAAGAAAGAGAAGGGGAAGAAGAAGAAGAAGAAGAAGAAGAAGAAGAAGAAGAAGAAGAAGAAGAAGAAGAAGAAGAAGAAGAAGAAGAAGAAGAAGACGAAGACGAAGACGAAGAAGAAGAAGAAGCATCAGCATAAGGAGAAGCATAAGGACAAGCATAAGGAGAAGCATAAGGAGAAGCAGTAGAAGCAGAAGAAGCAGAAGCAGGAGAAGCAGAAGCAGAAGAAAAAGAATAAGCAAAAGAAGCAGAAGCAGAAGCAGTGGGAGAAGCAGAAGAAGGAAAAGGAGAAGGAGAAGCAGAAGGAGAAGCAGAAGCAGAAAGAGAATCAGAAACAGAAGGATAACAAGAAGGTGAAGCAGGAGAAGCAGAAGAAGCAGAAGTAGAAGCAGAAAGAGGAGAAGAACGAGAAGCAGAAGTAGAATCAGAAGAAACAGAAAAAGAAGAAGCAGAAGAAACAGAAGCATAAGAATCAGAAGAAGGAGAAGAGCAGAAGCAGAAGCAGAAGGAGAAGCAGTAGCAGAAGGAGAAGCAAAAGAGAAGCAGGAGAAGCAGAAGAAGCAGGAGAAGCAGAAGCAGAAGAAACAGGAGAAGCCGAATAAGCAGAAGCAGAATCTGAAGCAGGAGAAACAGAAGAAGCACAATCTGAAGCAGAAGCAGAAGAAACAGAAATAGTAGAATAAGCAGAAGCAGAAGCAGCAGGAGAAGCAGAAGAAGAAGACGTCGAAGGCGAAAGAGAAGGATTAGGAGTAGGAGAAGAAAAAGGATAAGCAAAAGCAGAAAGAGACGCAGAAGGAGAAGCAGCAAGAGAAGTAGGAGAAGCTGGAGAAGCAGAAGCAGATGAAACAGAAGACGCAGAAGCAGATTGAGAAGCAGAAGGAGAAATTGAAGTGGAAGCAGAATCAGAAGGAGAAGAAGAAGCAGAAGGAGAAGCAGAAGAAGGAGAAAGAGAAGCAGAAAGAGAAGCAGAAAGGGAAGTAGAATGAGAAGCAGGAGAAGCAGAAGCAGGAGAAGCAGAAGCAGAAGAAACAGAAGAAGGAGAAGAAGCAGAAGCAGAAGGAGAAGCAGAAGGAGAAGCAGAAACAGAAGAAAAACAGAAAGAGAAGCAGGAGAAGCAGAAGAAGCAGGAAAACAGAAACAAAAGAAAGAGAAGAAGAAGGAGAAGAAGAAGAAGAAGAAGCATAAGGAGAAGCATAAGGAGAAGCAGTAGAAGCAGAAGAAGCAGAACCAGGTGAAGCAGAAGAGGAGAAAAAGAATAAGCAAAAGAAGCAGAAACAGAAGCAGTGGGAGAGGCAGTAAAAGGAGAAGGAGAAGGAGCAGTAGAAGGAGAATCAGAAGCAGAAAGAGAAGCAGAAACAGAAGGAGAACAAGAAAGAGAAGCAGGAAAATCAGAAGAAGCAGAAGT
>NW_012317143.1:0-1950 GCF_000151885.1 Dipodomys ordii
TCTGTACCCCTCTGTGTCCCCCGCTGTGTCCCCCGCTGTGTCCCTGCTGTGCTCCGCTGTGTACCGCTGTGTCTCGCTGTGTACTGCTGTGTCCCCCGCTGAGTCCTGCTGTGTCCCCTCTGTGTCCCAATGTGTCCTCGCTGTGTCCCTTGCTGTGTACCCTGCTCTGTCCCACTGTGTCCCCCGCTGTGTCCCGCTTTGTCATCGCTGTGTCCCCCGCTGTGTCCCGCTGTGTCCCACTGTGTCCTGTTGTGTCCCGCTATGTCCCACACTGTGTCCCGTTGTGTCCCCAGCTGTGTACCCCGCTGTGTCCCGCTGTGTCCCCGCTCTATCGATGTTGTGTCCCTCGCTGTTTCCCGCTGTGTCCCCCGCTGTGTCCTGCTGTGTCCTCCCTGTGGCCCCGCTGTGTCCCGCTGTGTCCCCGGTTGTGTCCCGCTGGGTCCCCTGCTGTGTCACTGCTGTGTCCCGCTGTGTTCCACTGTGTCCCGCTGTGTCCTTGCTGTGTCTCCCGCAGTGTCCCGCAGTGTCCTCGCTGTGTCCCCCGCTGTGTCCTGATTTGTCCACTGCTGTGTCCCGCTGTGTACCCCTCTGTGTCACCCGCTCTGTCCCTGCTGTGACACGCTGTGTCCCGCTCTGTCTCGCTGTGTCCCCCGCTGAGTCCCGCTGTGTCCCCGCTGTGTCCCAATGTGTCCTCGCTGTGTCCCCCCTGTGTCCCGCTGTGTTCCCCCTGTGTCCCCCGCTGTGTCTCACGCTTTATCCCTTCTGTGTCCACTCTGTCCCGCTGTGTCCCGCTGTGCCCACACTGTGTCCCGTTGTGTCCACAACTGTGTATCCCGCTGTGACCCCGCTGAGTCCCCGCTGTGTCCCCGCTGTGTCCCCCGCTGTCTCCCACTCTGTCCCCCGCTCTGTCTCACGCTTTGTCCCCGCTGTGTCCCACTGTGTCCCGCTGTGTCCCGCTGTGCCCACACTGTGTCCCGTTGTGTCCACAGCTGTGTACCACGCTGTGTAACGCTGTGTCCCCGCTGTATCTACGCTGTTCCTCGCTGTGTCCCGCTGTGTCCCCAGCTGTGTCCCACTTTGTCCTAGCTGGGTCCCCCGCTGGGTCTCGCTGTGTCCCCCGCTGTGTCCCACTGTGTTCCGCTGTGTCCCGCTCTGTCCCTGCTGTGTCCCGCTGTGTCCCGCTGTGTCCCCCTGTGTGCGCGCTGTGTCCCGCTATGTACTCCGTTGTGTCCAGCTGTTTCACCGCTGTGTCCCCCGCTTTGTCCCGCTGTGTCCCGCTATGTCCTCGGTGCCTCCCCTGCTGTGTCCCGCTGTGTCCCCCGCTGTGTCCCGCTGTGTCCCGCTCTGTCCCTGCTGTGTCCCGCTGTGCCCTGCTGTGTCGTCGCTGTGTCCCCCGCTGTCTCCCGCTCTGTCCCTTGCTGTGTCTCACGATTTGTCCTTGCTTTGTCCCACTGTGTCCCGCTGTGTCCCGCTGTCTCCCCACTGTGTCCCGTGGTGTCCACAGCTGTGTAACACGCTGTGTAATGCTGTGTACCCGCTGTATCGACGCTGTGTCCCGCTGGGTCCCGCTGTGTCCTCGCTGTGTTCCCCGCTGTGTCCCGCTGTGTACCCCTCTGTGTCCCCTGCTGTGTCCCGCATTGTCCCGCTGTGTACTGCTGTGTCGCCTGCTGAGTCCCGCTGTGTCCCCGCTGTGTCCCGCTCTGTCCCTGCTGTGTCCCGCTGTGCCCTGCTGTGTCGTCGCTGTGTTCCCCGCTGTCTCCCGCTCTGTCCCTCGCTGTGTCTCACGATTTGTCCTTGCTTTGTCCCACTGTGTCCCGCTGTGTCCCGCTGTGTCCCCACTGTGTCCCGTGGAGTCCACAGCTGTGCAACACGCTGTGTAATGCTGTGTACCCGCAAGTATCGACGCTGTGTCCCGCTGGGTCCCGCTGTGTCCTCGCTGTGTTCCCGTGA
>NW_012317144.1:0-1950 GCF_000151885.1 Dipodomys ordii
TCGTGACCCAGCAGGACACAGCGGGGGACACAGCGGGACACAGCGGGACACAGCAGGGGACACAGCAGGGACACAGTGGGACACAATAAGACACAGCGTGGGACAAAGCGGGAGACAGCGGAGGACACAGCGAGGACACAGCTGGACACAGCAGGGACACAGAGGGGACTCAGCAGGGAACATAGAGGGGAAAAAGCGGGACACCACGGGACACAGTAGGTCACAGCGGGACACAGCGGGGACACAGCGGGACACAGCCGGGGGACACAGCGGTGGACAGCGGGGGACAGAGAAGGGACACAGCGGGACAGAGGGGACACAGCTGGACACAGAAGGGTACACAGTGGGGCACAGCGTTCACACAACGGGGACAGAGCTGGACACAGAGGGACACAGATAGGACAGAGCGTGACACAGTGGGACTCAGCGGGACACAGCAGGGGACTCAGCGGGACACAGCGGGGGACACAGGGAGAACACAGCTGGACACTGAATGAGACAGAGTGAGGACATAGCCGGACACAGCGAAACACAGCGTGACACAGTGAGGACACAGCAGGGGACACAGCGGGACACAGCCGGGGACACAGAGGGACACAGCGGGGTACACAGCAAGGACAAAGCGGGACACAGCGGGGGACACAGCGAGGACACAGCGGGACACAGCGGTGACACAGCGGGACACAGCTGGGGACACTGCGGGACACAGCGGACACAGCGGGGACACAGCAAGGACACAGCGGGGGAAACAGCGGGACACAGCCGGACACAGCTGGGGACACAGCGCGACACATCGAGAGACACAGCGGGGGACACAGTGGGACACAGCGGGGAACAAAGAGAGGACACAGCGGGACCCAGCGGGACACAGCGTCGATACAGCGGGGACACAGGGGGACACAGTGGGGTACACAGCTGGGGACACAACGGGACACAGCGGGGGACACAGCGAGGACACAGCGGGACACAGCAGGACACAGCGGGACACAGTGGGGGCACAGCAGTAGACACAGCGAGACACAGCGGGGGACACAGCGGGACACAGCGGGGACACTGCGGGACACAGCCGGGGGACACAGCGGTGGACAGCGGGGGACAGAGAATGGACACAGCGGGACAGAAGGGGACACAGCTGGACACAGAAGGGTACACTGCGGGGCACAGCGGACACACAACGGGGACAGAGCTGGACACAGAGGGACACAGAGGGGACAGAGCGTGACACAGCGGGACACAGCGGGACACAGCAGGGGACTCAGCGGGACACAGCGGGGGACACAGGGAGGACACAGCTGGACACTGAATGAGACAGAGCGAGGACACAGCCGGACACAGCGAAACACAGCGTGACACAGTGCGGACACAGCAGGGGACACAGCGGGACACAGCCGGGGACACAGAGGGACACAGTGGAGTACACAGCAAGGACAAAGTGGGACACAGCGGGGGACACAGCGAGGACACAGCGGGACACAGCGGTGACACAGCGGGACACAGCTGGGGACACTGCGGGACACAGCGGGACACAGCGGGGACACAGCAAGGACACAGCGGGGGACACAGCGGGACACAGCCGGACACAGCCAGGGACACAGCGGGACACAGCGAGAGACACAGCCGGGGACACAGCGGGACACAGCGAGAGACACAGCGGGGGACACAGCGGGACACAGCGGGGAACAAAGAGAGGACACAGCGGGACGCAGCGGGAAACAGCGTCGATAGAGCGGGGACACAGCGGGACACAGCGGTGACACAACGGGACTCAGCGGGGGACACTGCGGGACACAGCGGGACACAGCGGGGACACAGCAAGGACACAGCGGGGGACACAGCGGGACACAGCGGGACACAGCGGGGGACACAGCGAGTGACACAGCGGGGGACACAGCGGGACACAGTGGGGAACACAGAGAGAGACAAAGCAGGACCCAGCGAGACACAGCGTCG
>NW_012317145.1:0-1950 GCF_000151885.1 Dipodomys ordii
CTGTATCCCGCTGTGTCCCCCACTGTCCCCCGCTGTGTCCTTGCTGTGTCCCTCTGTGTCCCGCTGTGTCCCAAAGTGTCCCCAGCTGTGTCCCGCTGTGTCACCGCTGTGTCCCGCTGTGTCCTCGCTGTGTCCCCCGCTGTGTCCTTCTTTGTCCCTGCTGTGTACCCCGCTGTGTCCCGCTGTGTCCCCCACTGTGTCCCGCTGTGTCCCCTGCTGTGTCCCCACTGTGTCACGCTTTGTTTCGCTGTGTCCGGCTGTGTCCTCGCTCTGTCTCCCTCAGTGTCCACCTGTGTCACGCTCTGTCCCCTCTGTGTCCCTCTGTGTCCAGCTCTGTCCCCGCTGTGTGTCCGCTGTGTCCCGCTGTGTACCCTTCTGTGTCCAGCTGTGTCCCCTCTGTGTCCCGCTGTGTCCATTCTCTGTCCCCCGCTGTCCACCGCTGTGTCTCCTGGCTGTGTCCCGCAGTGTCCCCGCTGTGTCCCGCTGTGTCCTACTGTGCCCCTTGGTGTCCTGCTTTTTTCCCTCTATGTCCCCTGGTGAGTCCCCTCTATGTCCCCGCTGTGTCCAGCTGTGTCCTCGCTGTGTCCTCTGCTGTCTCCCGCTTTGTCCCACGCTGTGTCCTACTGTGTCCCTCTGTGTCCCTGCTGTGTCCCCCGCTGTGTCCCGCTGTGTCCCGCTGTGTCCCCCGCTGTGACCTGCTGTGTCCCCGCTGTGTCCCCGCTGTTTCCCGCTGTGTCCCCCGATGTGTCCTGCTGGGTCCCGCTGTGTCCCCCACTGTGTCCCGCTGTGTCCCCGCAGGTTCACCGCTGTTTCACGCTGTGTCCTGCTGTGTTCCGTGGTGTCCCGCTTTGTCCCCCGCTGTGTTCCGCTGTGTCCACTGCTGGGTCCCCGCTGGGTCCCGCTGTGTCTCGCTGTGTCCCTCTGTGTCCTCGCTTTGTCCCATGCTGTGTTAAGCTCTGTCCTCCCTGTGTCCCCCGCTGTGTCCCGCTGTATCCCCCGCTGTGCCCCGCAATGTCCCGCTGTGTCCCGCTGGGTCCCCCGCTGTGTCCCGCTGTGTCCCCCGCTGTGCCCAGCAGTGTCCCGCTGTGTCCCGCTCTTTCCCCCACTGTGTCCCCCGCTGAGTCCTCTATGTGTCGCCGCTGTGTCCCGCTGTGTCCTCGCTGTCTCCCCTGCTGTCTCCCGCTTTGTCCCACGCTGTGTCCCGCTGTGTCCCCCTGTGTCCCCCGCTGTGTCCCGCTATGTTCCTGCAGTGTCCCCGCTGTGTCCTGCTGTGTCCCACTGTGTCCCGTGGTGTCCCAGTTTGTCCTTCGCTGTGTCCCCAGGTGAGTCCCCGCTGTGTCCCGCTGTGTCCCCCACTGGGTCCCGCTGTGTCCCCAGAGGGTCACCGCTGTTTCCCGCTGTGACCCGCTGTGTTCCGTGGTGTCCCGCTTTGTCCCCCGCTGTGTCCCCCGCTGAGTCCCCGCTGTGTCCCCCGCTTTGTCCCGCTGTGTCCCACTATGTCCCCGCTGTGTCCCGTTGTGTCCCGCTGTGTCCCCGCTGTGTGCCCGCTGTGTCCCTCTGTGTACCCCGCTGTGTCCCGCTGTGTCCCGCTGTGTCACACTGTGTTCCGTGTTGTCCCGCTTTGTCCCCCGCTGTGACCTCGCTTTGTTTCCCGATGTGTCCCGCTGTGTACCACTCTGTGACCCCGCTGTGTCCCGCTCTGTACCCGCTGTGTCCCGCTATGTTCCCGCAGTGTCCCCGCTGTGTCCCGCTGTGTCCTCGCTGTGTCCACCGCTGTGTCCCGTTGTGTCCTCAGCTGTGTACCCCGCTGTGTCCCGCTGTGTCCCCTCTGTATCGACGCTGTGTCCTGCTGGGTCCCGCTGTGTCCTTGCTGGTTCCCACGCTGTGTCCCGCTGTGTCCTGCTGTGTCTCGCTGTGTCCCTGCTGTGACCCTCTCTGTCCCCGCTGTTT
>NW_012317146.1:0-1950 GCF_000151885.1 Dipodomys ordii
TCAACGCTGTGTCCCCACTGTGTCTACGCTGTTCCTCGCTGTGTCCTCGCTGTGTCCCCAGCTGTGTCCCGCTGTGTCCTCACTGGGTCCCCCGCTGGGTCCTGCTGGGTCCCCCGCTGTGTCCCACTGTGTCCCGCTGTGTCCCGCTCTGTCCCTGCTGTGTCTCGCTGTGTCCCGCTGTGTCCCCCTGTGTGCGTGCTGTGTCCCGCTATGTACTCCGTTGTGTCCAGCTGTTTCACCGCTGTGTCCCCTGCTTTGTCCCGCTTTGTCCCGCTGTGTCCTCGCTGCGTCCCCCGCTGTGTCCCGCTGTGTCCCCCGCTGTGTCCCGCTGTGTCCTGCTGTGTCCCGCTCTGTCCCTGCTGTGTCCCGCTGTGCCCTGCTGTGTCGTCGCTGTGTCCCCCGCTGTCTCCCGCTCTGTCCCTCGCTGTGTCTCACGATTTGTCCTTGCTTTGTCCCACTGTGTCCCGCTGTGTCCCGCTGTGCCCCCACTGTGTCCCCTTGTGTCCACAGATGTGTACCACACTGTGTAACGCTGTATGCCCGCTGTATCGACGCTGTGTCCCGCTGGGTCTCGCTGTGTCCTCGCTGTGTTCCCTGCTGTGTCCCGCAGTGTCCCCCGCTGTGTCCCCCGCTGTGTCCCGCTGTGTCCTCGCTGTGTCCCCCACTGTGTCCCGCTGTGTCCTCGCTGTCTCCCGCTCTGTCTCCCCCTTGTCCCCGCTGTGTCCCGCTGTGTCCTCGCTTTGTCCCATGCTGTGTTAAGCTGTGTCCTCTCTGTGTCCCCCGCTGTGTCCCGCTGTATCCCCCACTGTGCCCCGCAGTGTCCCACTGTGTCCCGCTGGGTCCCCCGCTTTGTCCCGCTGTGTCCCCCGCTGTGCCCCGCAGTGTCCCGCTGTGTCCCGCTCTGTCCCCCACTGTGTCCCCCGCTGAGTCCTCTATGTGTCGCCGCTGTGTCCCGCTGTGTCCTCGCTGTGTCCCCTGCTGTCTCCCGCTTTGTCCCAAGCTGTGTCCCGCTGTGTCCTCACTGTGTCCCCCGCTGTGTCCCGCTATGTTCCCGCAGTGTCCCCGCTATGTCCTGCTATGTCCCACTGTGTCCCGTGGTGTCCCAGTTTGTCCTTCGCTGTGTCCCAAGGTGAGTCCCCGCTGTGTCCCGCTGTGTCCCCCACTGGGTCCCGCTGTGTCCCCGCAGGGTCCCCACTGTTTCCCGCTGTGACCCGCTGTGTTCCGTGGTGTCCCGCTTTGTCCCCCGCTGTGTCCCCCACTTAGTCCCCGCTGTGTCCCCCTCTTTGTACCGCTGTGTCCCCGCAGTGTCCCCGCTGTGTCCCGCTGTGTCACACTGTCCCGTGGTGTCCTGCTTTGTCCCCCGCTGTGTCCCCCACTGAGTCCCCTCTGTGTCACTACTGTGTCCCGCTGTGTCCTCGCTGTGTCCCCCGCTGTCTCCCGCTTTGTCCCCCGCTGTATCCCGCACCCCACTGTACCGCTGTGTCCTCGCTGTGTCCCCCACTGTGTCCAGCTGTGTCCTCCATGTATCCCAAGCTGTGTCCCGCTGTGTCCCTCTGTGTTCCCGCTGTGTCCCGCTATGTTCCCGCAGTGTCCCCAGCTGTGTACCCCGCTGTGTCCTGCTGGGTCCCCACGGTATCGACGCTGTGTCCTGCTGGGTCCCGCTGTGTCCTCGTTGTGTTACCCGATGTGTCCCGCTGTGTCCCCCGCTGTGTCCCCGCTGTGTCCCTGCTGTGTCCCTGCTGTGTCGCCGCTGTGTTCCGCTGTGTCCTGCTGTGTCCTCGCTGTGTACCACGCTGTGTTACTGCTGTGTCCCCCGCTGTGTACCGCTGTGTCCCGCTGTGTCCCCGCTGTGTCCCGCTGTGTCCCCCGCTGTTTCCCGATGTGACCCGCTGTGTCCCTGCTGTGACACTCTCCTGTCCCTGCTGTATTGACGCTGTGTCCCCGGTGTGT
>NW_012317147.1:0-1950 GCF_000151885.1 Dipodomys ordii
GTCCCGCTGTGTCCCCCGCTTTGTCCACTTTGTCCCCGCAGTGTCTCCGCTGTGTCCCGCTGTGTCACGCTGTGTCCCATGGTGTCCCGCTTTGTCCCCCGCTCTGTACCCCGCTGAGTCCCCTCTGTGTTGCCTCTGTTTCCCGCTGTGTCCTCGCTCTGTCCCCCGCTGTATCCCGCTTTGTTTCCCGCTGTGTCCCGCTGTGTCCCACTGTGTCCTCGCTGTGTCCCCCGCTGTGTCCCGCTGTGTCCCCGCTGTGTCCCCAGCTGTGTCCAGTTGTGTCCCGCTGTGTACCCCGCTGTGTACCGCTATGTTCCCACAGTGTCCCCGCTGTGTCCCGCTGTGTCCCGCTGTGTCCTCGCTGTGTCCCCCGATGTGCACCGTTGTGTCCCCAGCTGTGTACCCCGCTGTGTCCCGCTGTGTCCCCGCTGTATCGACGCTGTGTCCCACTGGGTCCCGCTGTGTCCTCGCTGTGTTCCCCGTTGTGTCCCGCTCTGTCCCCCGCTGTGTCCCCCGCTGTATCCCGTTGTGTCCCACTGTGTCCCCCGCTGTTTCCCTGCTGTGTACCTGCTGTGTCCCCGCTGTGTGACGCTGTGTCCCACTGTGTCCCGCTGTGTCCCGCTGTGTCCCGCTCTGTCCCTGCTGTGTCCCGCTGTGTCCCACTGTGTCCCCACTGTGTGCCCGCTGTGTCCCACTATGTACTCCGTTGTGTCCAGCTCTGTCACCGCTGTGTCCCGCTGTGTCCCCTCTCTATCTCTGCTGTACCCCGCTGTGTCCCCCGCTGTGTCCCGCTGTGTCCCGCTGTGTCCCCCGCTTTGTCCCACTTTGTCCCCGCAGTGTCTCCGCTGTGTCCCGCTGTGTCACGCTGTGTCCCATGGTGTCCCGCTTTGTCCCCCGCTCTGTACCCCGCTGAGTCCCCTCTGTGTTGCCTCTGTTTCCCGCTGTGTCCTCGCTCTGTCCCCCGCTGTCTCCCGCTTTGTTTCCCACTGTGTCCGGCTGTGTCCCGCAGTGTCCCCGCTGTGTCCCGCTGTGTCCCGCTGTGTCCTCGCTGTGTCCCCCGCTGTGTCCCGTTCTGTCCCCAGCTGTGTACCCCGCTGTGTCCCGCTGTGTCCCCGCTGTATCGACGCTGGGTCCCACTGGGTCCCGCTGGGTCCTCCCTGTGTCTCCCGCTGTGTCCCGCTGTGTTCCCCACTGTGTCCCGCTGTGTCTACTGCTATATCCACGCTGTGTCCCGTTGTGTCCTGCTGTGTTCCGCTGTCTCTTCCCTTTGTCCCTGCTCTGTCCCGCTATGTCCCAAGCTGTGTCCCCCGCTGTGTCCTGCTGTGTCCCCCGCTGTGACCCGCTGTGTCCCCCGCTGTGTCCCGCTGTGTCCTTGCTGGGTCCCCCGCTGTGTGCCGCTGTGTCCTTGCTGTGTCCCCCGCTGTGTCCCGCTGTGTCCTGCTGTGTCACGCTCTTTCCCCGCTGTGTCCCCGCTGTGTCCCTCTGTGTACCCCTCTGTGTCCAGCTTTGTCCCCGCTGTGTCTCGCTGTGTCCCAGGCTCTGTCCCCCACTGTGTCCCGCTGTGTCCCGCTGTGTCCCCCGCTGTGTCCTGCTATGTCCCCTCAGGGTCACCTCTGTTTCCCGTTGTGTCCCGCTGTGTTCCGTGGTGTCCTGCTTTGTTCCCCGCTCTGTCCACCGCTGAGTCCCCGCTGTGTCACTGCTGTGTCCCGCTGTGTCCTCGCTGTGTCCCCCGCTGTCTCCTGCTCTGTCCCCTGCTGTGTCTCACGCTTTGCCCCCGCTGTGCCCCCACTGTGTCCCGTTGTGTCCACAGCTGTGTACCACGCTGTGTAATGCTGTGTCCCGGCTGTATCGAGGCTGTGTCCCACTGGGTCCCGGAATAGACCTCACTGATTTCCCGCTGTGTCCCCTTTTTCCCCGCTATTTCCGACTTTTTCCAGAAATTACAACACT
>NW_012317148.1:0-1949 GCF_000151885.1 Dipodomys ordii
GGGACCCAGTGGGACACAGCGAGGACACATCGGGACCCAGTGGGACACAGCTGGAGACACAGTGTTACACAGCATGGTACAAAGCTGTGGACACAACGGGACACAGTGGGGCACAGCGGGACACAGCGGGACGCAGTGGGACACAGCGGGACACAGCGGGACACAGCGGGGACAGAGCGGAACACAGTCGGACACAGCGGGACACAGCGGGGGACACAGCGGGAGACAAAGAGGGACACCATGGAACACAGCGGGACACAGCAGGAAACAGCAGTGACACTGCGGGGACACAGTGGGACACAGCGGGGGACACAGAGGGGGACAGAGTGGGACACAGTCGGGGACACAGCGGGACACAGCAGGGGAAACAGTGGGGGACACAGCGGGACACAGCGGGACACAGCGAGGACACAGCGGGACAGAGCGGGACACTGCAGGGCACAGCGGGGGACACAGCGGGACACAGCGCGGGACACAGCGAGGACACAACGGAACACAGAGTGGGACACAGTGAGGACACAGCGGGACACAGCGGGACACAGCCGGGTCCCAGCAGTGGACACAGCGGGACACAGCGGGGGACACAGTGGGACACAGCGGGGGACACATGGAGGACTCAGCGGGACAAAGCGGGGACACAGCTGCGACTCACCGGGGGACACAGCGGGGGAGAAACAGCGGGACACAGAGGGGACAGTGGGAAACAGCGGGACACAGAGGGGACACAGGGAGAAAAAGCGTGGGACACATAGGGACACAGCGGGGGACACAGTGGGGGACACAGCGGGACACAGCGGGACACAGCAGGGGGACACAGCGAGGACACCACGGAACACAGCGGGACACAGCGGGAAACAGAGGGGAACCTGCGGTGACACAGTGGTACACAGTGGGGGACACAGTGGGAAACAGCGGGGGACACAGCGGGACACATTGGGGGACAAAGCCAGGACACAGCGGGACACAACGGGACAGAGCAGGGGGACACAGCGAGGACACCATGGAACACAGCGGGACACAGCGGGAAACAGAGGGGAACCTGCGGGGACACAGTGGTACACAGTGGGGGACACAGTGGGAAACAGCGGGGGACACAGCGGGACACAGTGGGGGACAGAGCGTGGGACACAGCGAGACACAGCGGGGACAAAGCTGGACACAGCGGGGTACACAGAGGGACACAGCTGGGACACAGCGGGGAAACAGCGTGACACAGCAGGACACAGCGGGAAACAGCGGGGGACACAGCGAGGACACAGCGGCACACAACGGGTGACACAGCAAGGACACAGTGGGACACAGCGGGGGACACAGCAAGACATAGCGGGGGACACAGCGGGGGACACAGAGGGACACAACGGGACTCAGCGGGGGACACAGCAGTACACAGCGGGACAAAGCGGGGACACAGCAGGGACACAGCGGGGGACACAGGGATGACACAGCGGGACCCAGCGGGACCCAGCGTCGATACAGCAGGGACACAGTGAGACACAGCGGGACACAGCGGGGGACACAGCGGGACACAGCGGGGAACACAGGGAGGACATAGCGGGACCCAGCGGGACCCAGCGCCGTTACAGCGGGGACACAGCGGGACACAGCGGGGTGCACAGCTGGGGACACAACGGGACACTCTGGGGACACAGCGAGGACACAGCGGGACACAGCGGGGACACAGCGGGGACACTACGGGAACATAGTGGGACACAGCGGTGACACAGATGGGACTCAGCGGGACAAAGCGGGGGACACAGCGGGACACAGTGGGACACAGCGAGGACAAAGCGGCAGACAGCCGGGGACACAGCGAGGACACAGCGGGACACAGCGGCGACACAGATGGGACTCAGAGGGACAAAGCTGGAGACACAGCGGGACACAGCGGGACACAGCTGGGGACACAGCGGGGACACAGTGGGACACAGCGGAACACAGCGAGGGACAAA
>NW_012317149.1:0-1949 GCF_000151885.1 Dipodomys ordii
AAGCAGAAGCAGAAGCAGAAGCAGAAGGAGAAGCAGAATGCAGAAGGAGAAGCAGATGAAGGAGAAGGAGAAGCAGAAAGAAAAGCAGCATGAGAATTAGGAGAAGCAGAAGCAGGAGAAGCAGAAGAAACAGAAGATGCAGAACAGAATGAGAAGCAGAAGGAGAAATTGAAGCAGAAGCAGAAGCAGAAGGAGAAGCAGAAGCAGAAGGAGAAGCAGAAGAAGGAGAAGGAGAAGCAGAAGAAGAAGAAGCAGGAGAAGCAGAAACAGAAGAAACAGAAGGAGAAGAGCAGAAGCAGAAGGAGAAGCAGAAGGAGAAGCAGAAGAAGCAGAAGTTGAAGCAGAAGAAGAAGAAACAGAAAAATCAGAAGAAGCAGAAGAAGAAGCAGAAGGAGAAGCAGAAGAAGAAGAAGGAGAAGGAGAAAGAGAAGGATTAGGAGTAGGAGGAACAGAAGGATAAGCAGAAGCAGAAAGAGAAGGAGAATGAGAAGGAGAAGCAGGAGAAACAGAAGAAGCAGAAGCAGGAGAAGCAGAAGCAGAAGAAACATAGGAAGGAGAAGAAGCAGAAGGAGAAGCAGAAACAGAAGGAAAAGCAGAAAGAGAAGCTGGAGAAGCAGAAGAAGCAGCAGCAGGAGAAGCAGAAGCAGAAGAAGCCGAAGAAGCAGAAGCAGAACCTGAAGCAGAAGGAGAAGCAGGAGAAGCAGAAGAAGCAGAATCTGGAGAAGCAGAAGGAGAAGCAGAAGCAGAAAGATAAGCAGACGAAGAGAAGCAGAACGAGAAGCAGGAGAAGCAGAAGAAGAAGAAACAGAAGAAGGAGAAGTAGCAGAAGCAGAAGCAGAAGGAGAAGCAGAAAGAGAAGCAGAAACAGAAGGAGAAGCAGAAAGAGAAGGAGGGGAAGCAGAAGAAGCAGAAGCATAAGGATCCGAAGAAGCAGAAGCAGAACCTGAAGCAGGAGAAGTAGAAGAAGCAGAATCTGGAGAAGCAGAATGAGAAGCAGAAGGAGAAGCAGAAGCAGAAAGAGAATCAAAAGCAGAAGTAGAAGCAGAAGAAACAAAAGAGACAGAAGCAGTAGTCGTTGTAGCAGAAGCAGAAGGAAAAGCAGTAGGAAAAGCAGAAAAACGAGACGGAGAAGGAGAAGCAGAAGGAGAATCAGAAGGAGAAGCAGAAGAAGGAGAAGGAGAAGCAGAAGCAGAAGAAGAAGCAGAAGGAGAAGCAGAAGCAGAAGAAGATGCAGAAGGAGAAGCAGGAGAAGCAGAAGAAGCAGAAGCAGAGGAAGAAGCAGAAGTAGGAGAAGGAGAAGGAGAAGGAAGGGCAGCAGAACCAATAGGAGAAGCAGAAGGAGAAGCAGAAGAATGAGAAGAAGGAAGAGAAGTAGGAGAAGCACAAATGCAGAAGCAGGAGAAGCAGAAACAGAAGATACAGAAGAAGAAGAAGAAGAAGAAGAAGAAGAAGAAGAAGAAGAAGAAGAAGAAGAAGAAGAAGAAGATTCAGAAGAAGGAGAACCAGAATGAGAAGCAGAAGGAGAAGAAGCAGGAAAATCAGAAGAAGGAGAAGCAGAAGAAGCAGAAGGGGAAGCAGACAAGGAGAAGCAGAACAAGGAGAAGCAGAAGGAGAAGGAGATACAGAAGGAGAAGCAGAAGTAGAAGGAGAAGCACAAGCAGAATGAGAAGCAGAAGCAGAAAGAGAAGCAAAAGCAGAAGGAGAAGCAGAAGGAGAAGTAGAAGAAACAGAAGAAGCAGACGCAGTAGCAGAAACAGCAGAAGATGCAGAAGCAGAAGGAGAAGCAGAAGGAAAAGCAGAAGAACGAGAAGGAGAAAGAAACAGAAGGAGAAGCAGAAAGAGAAGCAGAACAAGGAGCAGGAGAAGGAAAAGCAGCAGGAGAAGCAGAAAGAGCAGCAGAAGGAGAAGCAGGAGAAGCAGAAACAGGAGAAGCATAAGCAGAAGAAACA
>NW_012317150.1:0-1949 GCF_000151885.1 Dipodomys ordii
ATCATCCTCGCTGTGTCCCCACAGTGTCCCGCTGTGTACCCCGTTGTGTCCAGCTCTGTCTCCTCTGTTTTCCGCTGTGTCCCGCTGTGTCCTCGCTGTGTCCCCGCTGTGTCCGCCGCTCTGTCCCCCGCTTTGTCCCGCTGTGTCCCCATTGTGTCCCCCACTGTGTCCCTGCTGTGTCCCTGCTTGGCCCCACTGTGTCCCACTGTGTCCTCGCTTGTCCCCCGCTGTGTCCCACTGTGTCCCCCGCTGTGTCCCCCGCTGTGTCCCGCTGTTTCCCCGCTGTGTCTCGCGCTTTGTCCCGCTGTGTCCCCCGCTGTGTCCTCCGCTGTGTCCCGCTGTGTCCCCCACTGTGTCCTCCGGTGTGTCCCGCTGTGTACCCCGCTGTGTCCTACTCTGTCCCGCTGTGTCCCGCTGTTTCCTGCTGTGTCCCTCTGTGTCCCGTTGTGTCCTCGCTGTGTCCCCGCTGTGTCCCCACTGTGTCCCCTGCTGTGTCCCTGCTCTGTCCCCGCTGTGTCAGACTGTGTCCCGCTCTGTCCTCGCTGTGTCCTCCGCTGTGTCCCGCTGTGTCCTCCGCTGTGTCTCGCGCTGTGTCCTACTGTGTCCCCCGCTGTGTCCCGCTGTATCCTTCTGTGTCCCGCTGTGTTCCGCTGTGTCGCTCTGTGTCCTTGCTGTGTCCCCGCTGAGTCCCGCTGTGTACCCCGCTGTGTCCAGCTGTATCCTCGCTGTGTCCCTCTGTGTCCCGCTGTGTTTTCGCTGTGTCCCCGCTGTGTCCCCCTGTGTACCACGCTCTGTCCAGCTGTGTCCCCGCTGTGTCCCGCTGTGTCCCGCTGTGTCCTCCGCTGTGTCCCGCGCTGTGTCCCGCTGTGTACCCGCTGTGTCCCGCTTTGTCCCCGCTGTGTCCCACTGTGTCCCCCTCTGTGTCCCACTGTGTCCCCCGCTGTGTCCAGATGTGTCCCCCCTGTGTCCCCCGCTGTGTCCCGCTTTGTTCCTGCTGTATCCCCCGCTGTGTCCCCCGCTGTGTCCTGCTGTGTCCCCCGATGTGTCCCCTCTGTGTCCACCGCTGTGTCCCCACTGTGTCCCGCTGTGTCCCCGCTGTGTCCGGCTGTGTCCCCCGCTGTGTCCCCCCCTGTGTCCCCTCTGTGTCCACCGATGTGTCCCGCTGTGTCCCTCGCTGTGTCCCCGCTGTCCCCTGCTGTGTCCCCGCTGTGTCCCCCGTTGTGTCCCTCTGTGTCCGCACTGTGTCCCGCTGTGTCCCTGCTGTGCCCCCTATGTACCGCTGTGTCCAGCTGTGTCCACGGCTGTGTCCCTCGCTGTGTCCCCAACTGTGTCCTCCGGTGTGTCCCGCTGTTTCCCGCTGTGTCCCTCTGTGTCCCGTTGTGTCCTCGCTGTGTCCCCGCTTTGTCCCCTGCTGTGTCCCCGCTGTCTCCCCGCTGTGTCAGACTGTGTCCCGACTGTGTCCCGCTGTGTCCTCGCTGTGTCCTCCGCTGTGTCCCGCTGTGTCCTCGCTGTGTCCCCCGCTGTGTCCCGCTGTTTCCTGCTATGTCCCCGCTGTGTCCCGCTGTGTCCCAGTGTGTCCCGTGGTGTCCTGCTTTGTCCCACGCTCTGTCCCCAGGTGAGTCCCCGCTGTGTCCCCGCTGTGTCCCGCTGTGTCCACCCTGTGTCACTGGCTGTGTCCCGTTGTGTCCCCCACTGTGTCCCTGCTGTGTCCCGCTGTGTTCTGCTGTGTCCCGCTGTGTCCTTGCTGTGTCTCCCGCAGTGTCCCGCTGTGTCCTCGCTGTGTCCCCCTCTGTGTCCCGCATTGTCCTCCCGTGTCCCCCGCTGTGTCCCGCTGTGTCCCCCGCTGTGTCCCGCTGTTTCCTCCACTATGCCCTGCGCTGTTTCCCGCTGTGTCCCCCGCTGTGTCCCGCTGTGTCCTGCTGTGTCCCGCTGTATCCCGCTGTGTCCCG
>NW_012317151.1:0-1949 GCF_000151885.1 Dipodomys ordii
TTCTGCTACTCCAGATTCTGTTTCTTCTGCTTCTCCTGTATCTCCTTATGCTTCAGGTTCTGCTTCTGCTTCTACGGCTACGTCTGTTTCTTCTGCATCTGCTTCTCCTGCTATTGCTGCTTCAGCTTCATCTGCTTCTCTTTTTGCATCTCCTTCTGCTTCTGCTACTCCTTCTGCTCCTTCTCTTTCTTCTGTTTCTTCATCTTCTTCTTCATCTTCTTCTTCTTCTTCTTCTTCATCTTCTTCTTCTTCTTCTTCTTCTTCTTCTTCTTCTTCTTCTTCTTCTTCTTCTTCTGCTCCTCCTGCTTCTGCTTCTTCTGCTTCTCCTGCTTGTCCTTCTCCTTCTGCTTCTCCTTCTCTTTCTTCTCCTTCTCTTTCTGCTTCTGCTTCTGCTTCTTCTGATTCTCCAACTTCTCCTTCTTCTTCTCCTTCTGTTTCTGCTTCTCTTTCTGCTTCTGCATCTCCTTCTGCTTCACATTCTGCTGCTCTTTCTCCTTCTTCTGTTTCTCCCTCTGCTTCTGCTTCTTATGCTTCTTCTTTATCTTCTGCTTCTGCTTCTCCTGCTTCTGCTTCTTGTGCTTCTACTGCTTCTTCTTCTTCTTCTGCTTCTTCTGCTTCTACTTCTCTTTCTGCTTCTGCTTCTCCTGCTTGTTTTTCTGCTTCTTCTGCTCCTTCTCCTTCTGCTGCTTCTTCTACTTCTCCTTCTCCTTCTCTTTTTGCTTCGCCTTCTTCTTCTGCTTCTTCTGTTTCTCCTGCCTGAATTTCTCATTCTATTCTTCTGCTGCTTCTCCTTCTGCTTCTGCTTCTACTTCTGATTCTGATTCTGCTTCTTCTGCTTCTTCTCTTTCGGCTTCTCCTGCTTCTGCTTCTTGTGCTTCTCCTGCTTCTCTTTCTGCTTTTCATTCCGCTTCTGCTTCTCCTTCTGCGTCTGCTTCTCCTCCTTCTCCTTCTCCTACTTCTGCTTCTCCTTCATCTTCTGCTTCTTCTGCTTCTTCTTCTGCATCTCCTTCTGCTTGTGCTTGTCCTTATGCTTCTTCTTCTGCCTCTGCTTCTCCTTCTCCTTCTTTTGCTTCACCTTTTGCTTCTGCTTCTTCTGCTTTTCCTTCTGCTTTTCCTGCTTATCCTTCTGCTTCTGCTTCTTCTGCTTTTCCTTCTTCTTCTTCTGCTTTACCTGCTTCTCTTTCTGCTTCTCCTTCTGCTTCTCCTTCTGTTTCTCCTTCTCCTTCTTGTTCTGCTTTTCCTTGTGCTTTTCCTACTGCTTCTGCTACAACTGCTACTGCTTCTACTTCTTCTGTTTCTTCTGCTTCTCCTTCTGCTTTTGATTCTCTTTCTGCTTCTGCTTCTCCTTCTGCTTCTCATTCTGCTTCTCCAGACTCTGATTCTTCTGCTTCTCCTGCTTCTCCTTCTGTTTCAGGTTCTGCTTCTGCTTCTTCGGATTCTTATGCTTCTGCTTCTCCTGCTTCTACTTCCCCCCCTTCTCTTTCTGCTTCTCCTTCTGCTTCTGCTTCTTGTCCTTCTCCTGTGTCTTCTGCTTGTTCTTCTCCTGTTTCTGCATTTCCTGCTTCTCCTTCTGCTGCTATTTCTGTTTCTCCTGCTGCTTTTCTTTCTACTGCTCCTTCTTCTGCTTCTCTTTCTGCTTCTAATCCTGTTTCTCCTTCTCCTTCTCCTTCTAGTTCTTCTGCTTTTCCTTCTGCTTCTCCTTCTGCTTCTGAATCTTCTGCTTCTTCTGATACTGCCTCTGCTTCTTCTGTTTCTTCTGCTTCTCCTTCTGCTTTTGCTTCTCTTTCTGCTTCTGCTTCTCCTTATGCTTCTCCACATTCTGCTTCTTCTGCTTCTCCTGCTTCTCCTTCTGCTTCAGGTTCTGCTTTTGCTTTTTCGGCTTCTCCTGCTTCTGCTTCTCCTGCAGCTGCTTCTTCTGCTTCTCCTGCTTCTCTTTCTGTTTTTCCTTC
>NW_012317152.1:0-1949 GCF_000151885.1 Dipodomys ordii
AAGAACGAGAAGGAGAAGGAGAAGGAGAAACGAATGAGAGAAGAAAGAGAAGCGAAGAAGGAGCAGGAGAAGGAAAAGCAGCAGGAGAAGCAGAAAGAGAAGCAGAAGGAGAGGCAGGAGATGCAGAAACAGGAGAAGCAGAAGCAGAAGAAACAGGAGAAGGACAAGAAGCAGAAGCAGAAGGAGAAGCAGAAACAGAAGGAGAAGCAGAAAGAGAAGGAGGGGAAGCAGAAGAAGCAGAAGCAGACTGAGAAGCAGAAGAAGGAGAAGGAGAAGCCAGAGCAGAAGAAGAAGCAGAAGGAAAAGCACAAGCAGAAGGAGATGCAGAAGGAGAAGCAGGAAATGCAGAAGACACAGAAGCAGAAGGAGAAGCAGAAGGAGAAGAATCAGAATCAGAAGAAGCAGAAGCAGAAATAGAAAGAGAAGCCGACGAAGAGAAGCAGAACGAGAAGCAGGAGAAGCAGAAGAAGCACAAGCGGGAGAAGCAGAAGAAGAAGAAACAGAAGAAAGAGAAGGAGCAGAAGCAGGAGAAGCAGAAGGAGAGGCAGAAAGAGAAGCAGGAAAAGCAGAAGAAGCAGAAGCAGGAGAAGCAGAAGGAGAAAAAACAGGAGAAGGACAAGAAGCAGAAAGAGAAGCAGTAGAAGCAGAAGAGGCAGGAAAAGCAGAAGCAGAAGAAAGAGAAGAAGAAGAAGACGAAGAAAAAGAAGAAGCAGCAGCAGCATAAGGAGAAGCATAAGGAGAAGCATAAGGAGAAGTATAAGGAGAAGCAGTAGAAGCAGAAGAAGCAGAAGCAGGAGAAGCTGAAGCAGAAGAAAAAGAATAAGCAAAAGAAGCAGAAGCAGAAGCAGTGAGAGAAGCAGAAGAAGGAGAAGGAGAAGGAGCAGCAGAAGGAGAAGCAGAAGCAGAAAGAGAAGCAGAAAGAGAAGCAGAAACAGAAGGAGAACAAGAAGGAGAAGCAGGAGAATCAGAAGAAGCAGAAAGAGAAGGAGAAGAAGGAGAAGCAGAAGTAGTATCAGAAGAAACAGAAGAAGAAGAAGCAGAAGAAACAGAAGCAAAAGAAACAGAAGAAGGAGAAGAGCAGAAGCAGAAGCAGAAGGAGAAGCAGAAGCAGAAGGAGAAGCAGAAAGAGAAGCAGGAGAAGCAGAAGAAGCAGGAGAAGCAGAAGCAGAAGAATCAGGAGAAGCCGAAGAAGCAGAAGCAGAATCTGAAGCAGACGGAGAAACAGAAGAGGCACAATCTGAAGCAAAAGCAGAAGAAACAGAAATAGTAGAATAAGCAGAAGCAGAAGCACCAGGACAAGCTGAAGAACAAGAAGGAGAAGGCGAAAGAGAAGGAGTAGGAGTAGGAGAAGCAAAAGGGTAAGCTGAAGCAGAAAGAGACGCAGAAGGAGAAGCAGCACGAGAAGTAGGAGAAGCAAGAGAAGCAGAAGCAAGAGAAGCAGAAGAAACAGAAGACGCAGAAGCAGAATGAGAAGCAGAAGGAGAAATTGAAGCAGAAGGAGAAGGAGAAGCAGAAGGAGAAGCTGAAGAAGGAGAAGGAGAAGCAGAAAGAGAAGCAGAAAGAGAAGCAGAAAGAGAAGCACAACCAGAAGCAGGAGAAGCAGAAGCAGGAGAAGCAGAAGCAGAAGAAAAATAAGAAGGAGAAGAAGCAGAAGGAGAAGCAGAAACAGAAGGAAAAGCAGAAATAGAAGCAGGAGCAGCAGAAGAAGCAGCAGCAGGAGAAGCAGAAGCAGAAGAAGCCGAAGAAACAGCAGCAGAACATGAAGCATAAGGAGATATAGGAGAAGCAGAAGAAGCAGAATCTGGAGAAGCGGAAGGAGAAGCAGAAGCAGAAAGAGAAGCAAAAGCAAAAGGAGAAGCATAAGGAGAAGCAGAAGAAGTAGAGACAGTAGCAGAAGATGCAGAATCAGAAGGAGAAGCAGAAGGAAAAGCAGAAGAACGAGAAGGAGA
>NW_012317153.1:0-1949 GCF_000151885.1 Dipodomys ordii
GGCACACAGCAGGGGACACAGCAGGCGACAGCGGAGACAGAGATGGGCCACAGCGGGACACAGCGGTGACATAGCTGGACACAGCGGGGTACACAGCGGGACACAGCGGGCACACCGGGGACACAGCAGGACACAGCGGGACACAGTGGGGACACAGTGGGACACAGCGGGACAAAGCGGGGGACACAGCGGGACACAGCGGGGACACAGCAGTGGACACAGCAGGACACAGCTGGGGACACAGCCGGACACAGCGGGGGAAACAGTGGGGGACACAATGGGACACAGAGGGACACAGCGGGGGACACATGGGGAACACAGCGGGACACAGCGGGGACACAGCAGGACTCAGCGGGGGACACAGCAGTATACAGCAGGACACAGCGGGGACACAGCAGGGACACAGCGGGGGACACAGCGGGACACAGCGGGACACAGCGGGGAAGATAGCGGGACACAGAGGGGTACACAGCGGGACACAGCTGGGAACACAGCGGGACACAGCGGGGGACACAGCGAGGACGCAGCGGGACACAGCGGAACACAGCGGGGGAGAAAGCGGGAGACAGCGGGGGACACAGCGAGCACACAGCGGGACACAGCGGCCACATAGAGGGGACTCAGCGGGGAACACAGCGGGACACAGCGGAACACAGCGGGAGACAAAGCGGAAGACAGCGGGGCATACAGCGAGGACACAGGGGGACACAGAAGCGACACAGAGGGGACTCAGCGGGGGACACAGCGTGGAACAAAGTGGGACACCGCGGGACACAGTGTTACACAGCGGGACACAGCGGGGACACTGCGGGACACAGCAGGAAAAAGCGGGGGACACAGCGGGCCACAGCGGGGGACATAGCGGGGGACAGCGGAGACAGAGAGTGGCCACAGCGAGACACAGCGGTGACACAGCTGGACACAGCGGGGTACACAGCAGGACACAGCGCGCACACAGTGGGACACAGCGGGGACACAGCGGGACAAAGCGGGAGACACAGCGGGACACAGCAGGCACACAGCGGGGACACAGTGGGACACAGCGGGACACAGCAGGGGACACAGCGAGGACACAGCGGGGGACACAGCGGGGGACACAGCGGGACACAGCTTGGGACACAGCGGGGACAAAGCGGCAGACAGCGGGGGACACAGCGAGGACACAGCGGGACACAGCGGCGACACAGAGGGGACTCAGCAGGACAAAGCGGGGGACACAGCGTGACACAGCGGGACACAGCGGTGGACACAGCGGGGGACAGCGGAGACAGAGAGGGGCCAAAGCGAGACACAGCGGTCATACAGCTGGACACAACGGAGTACACAGCGGGACACAGCGGGCACACAGCGGGGACACAGCGGGACAGAGCGGGACACAGCAGGGAACACAGGAAGGAAACAGCGGGACCCAGTGGGACACAGCGTCGATACAGCGGGACACAGCGGGGTACACAGCTGGGGACACAACGGGACACAGCGGGGGATAAAGCGAGGACACAGTGTGACCCAGCTTGACACAGCGGGGACCCAGCGGGACCCAGCGGGGAACCAGCGAGGACACAGTGGGACACAGTGGGGGACACAGCGAGAACACAGCGGGGGACACAGTGAGGACACAGCGGGACCCAGCGGGACACAGCGTTACACAGCGTGGTACACAGCTGTAGACACAACGGGACTCAGTGTGGGCACAGCGGGACACAGTGGGACACAGCGGGGACAAAGCGTGAGACACAGCGGGGGACAGAGCTGGAGACAGCGGGGGACACAGCGAGGACACAGTGGGACACAGCGGTGACACAGCGGGGACTCAGCGGGGGACACAGCGGGGGACAAAGAGGGACACCACGGAACACAGCGCGACACAGCGGGAAACAGCAGTGACCCTGCCTGGACACAGTGGGACACAGCGGGGGACACAGCGGGGGACAGTGGAGACAGAGAGTGAT
>NW_012317154.1:0-1949 GCF_000151885.1 Dipodomys ordii
CTGTGTCCCTGCTGTGTCCCACCGCTGTGTCCCGCTGTGTCCCCCGCTGTGTCCTGCTTGGTCCCGCTATGTCCTCCGCTGTGTCCCGCTGTGTCCCCGCAGGTTCACCGCTGTTTCCCGCTGTGTCCTGCTGTGTTCCGTGGTGTCCCGCTTTGTCCCCCGCTGTGTCTCGGTGTGTCCACTGCTGTGTCCCGCTATGTCCCCTGCTGTGTCACACGCTGTGTCCCTGTTGTGCCCCTCTGTGTCCCGCTGTGTCCCGCTGTGTCCTGCTGTGTCCCCCGCTGAGTCCCGCTGTGTACCCGCTGTGTCCCAATGTGTCCTCGCTGTGTCCCCTGCTGTGTCCCGCTGTGTCCTCGCTGTGTCCCCCACTGTGTCCCGCTGTGTCCCTCTGTGGCCCCTGCTGTATCCCCTGCTCTGTCCCACTGTGTCACCCGCTGTGTCCCGGCTGTGTCCCCGCTGTGTCCTGCTGTATTCCACTGTGTCCCCCGCTGTTTCCCGCTGTGTCCCCCGCTGTGTCCCGCTGTGTCCACGTTGTCCCCTGGTGGGTCCCCGCTGTCCCCTTCTGTGTCCCCGCTGTACCCGCTGTGTCCCGCTGTGTCCCTCTGTGTTCCCCACTGTGTCCCTCTGTATTCCCCGCTGTGTCCCGCTGTGTCCCACGCTGTGTCCCGCTATGTCCCCTGCTGTGTCCCTGCTGTGTCCCCCTGTGTCCCACTGTGACCCTGCTGAGTCCTGCTGTTTCCCCGCTGTGTCCCGCTTTGTCGTTGCTGTGTCCCCCGCTGTGTCCCACTATGTCCCCTGCTGTGTCCCGCTGTGTCCCGCTGTGTCCCTGCTGTGTCCCACTGTGTCCCCCGCTTTGTCCCCGCTGTGTCCCGCTGTGTCCTCACTGTGTCCCCCGTGTGTCCCGCTGTGTACCCCGCTGTGTCCCTCTGTGTCCCGCTCTGTCCCCACTGTATCCCGATGTGTCCCGCTGTGTCCCCGCTGTGTGCCCGCTGTGTCCTGCTGTGTACCCCACTGTGTCCAGCGGTGTCACCGCTGTGTCCCGCTCTGTCCTTTCTCTGTCCCCCGCTGTCACCTGCTCTGTCCCCCGCTGTGTCCCGCTGTGTCCCACTATGTCCCCTGCTTTGTGCCGCTGTTTCCCCACAGTGTCCCCGCTGTGTCCTGTTGTGTCACATTGTGTCCCGTGGTGTTCCACTTTGTCCCCTCCTGTGTCCCCCGCTGAGTGCCGCTTTGTCCCCGTTGTGTCCCGCTGTGTCCCCCGCTCTGTCCCCTGCTGTGTTCCGCTGTGTCCACCTCTGTGTCCCGCTGTGTCCTGCTGTGTCCCCCGCTGTGTCCCGCTGTATTCCCCTGTATTCCGTGGTGTCCCGTTTGTCACCCGCTGTGTCCCCTGCTGAGTCCCCGCTTTGTCCCCGCTGTGACCCCCTGTGTCCCGCTGTGTCCCGCTATGGCCCCCACTGTGTCCCGTTGTGTCCCCAGCTATGTACCCCGCTGTGTCCCCGCTGTATCGACGCTGTGTCCCGCTGGGTCCCGCTGTGTACTGCTGTGTCCCACGCTGAGTCCCGCTGTGTCCCCACTGTGTCCCAATGTGTCCTCACTGTGTCCCCTGCTGTGTCCCGCTCTGTCAACCCTGTGTCCCCCGCTGTGTCCCGCTCTGTTCCTCTGTTTCCCCTGCTGTGTCCCCTGCTCTGTCCCACTGTGTCCCCCGCTGTGTCCCTGCTGTGTCCCCGCTCTGTCCCACTGTGTCCCGCTGTGTCTCCCGCTGATTCCCGCTGTGTCCCAGATGTGTCCCGCTGAGTCCTCGCTGTGTCCCCTGCTGTGTCCCGCTTTGTTCCCCCTGTGTCGCCCGCTGTGTCCCGCTGTGTCCCCCGCTGTGTCCCGCTGTGTCCCCTGCTGTGTAACACGCTGTGTCCTCGCTGTGTCCCCCGCTGTGTCACACTGTGTCCACTGGGTGA
>NW_012317155.1:0-1949 GCF_000151885.1 Dipodomys ordii
TTCTGCTTCTCCAGATTCGAGCTTCTTCTGCTTCTCGTGCTTCTCCATCTGCTTCAGGTTCTGCTTCTGCTTCTTCAGGATTCTTATGCTTCTACCTCTCCTGCTTCTGCTTCTTCTGCTTCCCCTCTTTCTCTTTCGGCTTCTCCTTCTGTTTCTGCTTCTCCTTCTGCTTCTGCTTCTTGTCCTTCTCCTGTTTCCTCTCCTTCTGCTTCTCCTGCTTCTGCTTCTTCTGCTTTTCCTGCTTCTCTTTCTGTTTCTCCTTCTGCTTCTGCTCCTTCTCCTTCTTCTGTTTCTTCTTCTTCTGCTTCTCCCGCTTGTGCTTCTCCTGCTTCTCCTGCTTCTCGTTCTGCTTCTCTTCGTCGGCTTCTCTTTCTATTTCTGCTTCTTCTGATTCTGATTCTTCTCCTTCTTCTTCTCCTTCTGCTTCTGCTTCATCTGCATCTCCTGCTTCTCCTTCTGCATCTCCTTCTGCTTGTGCTTTTCCTTCTGCTTCTTCTTCTGCTTCGGCTTCTCCTTCTCCTTCTTCTCCGTCTGCTTCTGTTTCTTCTGCTTTTCCTGCTTCTCCTTCTGCTTCTCCTTCTGTTTCTCCTTCTCGTTCTTCTGCTATTCCTTCTGCTTCTCTTTCTGGTTCTGCATCTTCAGCTTCTTCTGCTACTGATTCTGCTTCTTCTGTTTCTTCTGCTTCTCCTTCTGCTTCTCCTTCTGCTTTTGCTTCTCTTTCTGCTTCTGCTTCTCCTTCTGGTTCTCCTTCTTCTTCTCCAGATTCTGCTTCTTCTGCTTCTCCTGCTTCTCCTTCTGCTTTAGGTTCTGCTTTTGTTCTTCGGCTTCTTCTGCTTCTATTTTTGCTTCTCCTTCTGTTTCTGCTTCTCTTTCTGCTTCTGGTTCTTCTCCTTCTTCTATTTCTTCTGATTCTGCTTCTCCTGCTTCTGCTTCTCCTGCTTCTCCTTCTGTTTCTCTTTATGCTTCTCCTTCTGCTTCTCCTTCTTCTGCTTCTACTACTTCTTCTGCTTCTCCTTCTGCATCTTCTTTTGTTTCAATTTCTCCTTCTTCTGCTTTTCATTCTGCTTCTGCTTCTCCTGCTTTTCATTCTGCTTCTGCTTCTCCTGCTTCTGCTTCTTCTGCTTCTCCTTCTCATTCTCCTTCTCTTTCTGCTTCAGCTTATCCTTCTGTTTCTCCTACTCCTAATCCTTCTCTTTCTCCTTGTTCTTCTTCTGCTTCTCGTTCTTCTTCTTCTTCTGCTTCTTCTGCTTGTTCTGTTTCTTCTGCTTCTACTTTTCCAGCTTCTGCTGCTTCTGCTTCTCCTTCTTCTTCAGGTTCTCCTTCTGCTTCTTGGGCTTCTTCTGTTTCTTCTGCTTCTGCTTCTCCTGCTACTGCTTCTTCTGCTTCTCTTTTGCTTCTCATTCTGCTTCTGCTCCTCCTTCTGCTCCTTCTCTTTCTTCTGTTTCTTCTTCTTCTTCTTCTTCTTCTTCTTCTTCTTCTTCTTCTTCTTCTTCTTCTTCTTCTTCTTCTTCTTCTTCTTCTTCTTCATCTTCTTCTTCTTCTTCTTCTTCTTCTTCTTCTTCTTCATCTTCTTCTGCTCCTCCCACTTCTTCTTCTTCTTCTTCTTCTTCTTCTTCATCTTCTTTTTCTTCTTCTTCTTCTTCTTCTTCTTCTTCTTCTTCTTCTTCTTCTTCTTCTTCTTCTTCTTATTCATCTTCTTCTTCTTCTTCTTCTTCTTCTTCTTCTTCTTCTTCATCTTCTGCTTATTCTGCTTCTTCTGCTTCTTCTGCTTCTCCTGCTTCTGCATCTACTGCTTCTTCTGCTTCTCCTTCCTTTCCTCTGCTTCTGCTTCTCCTTCTCCTGCTTCTGCTTCTCTTTCTGCTTCTGCTTCTTATGATTCTCCAACTAATCCTTCTTCTTCTCCTTCAGAATCGGCTTCTCATCTGCTTCTCCATCTCCTTCTGCTTCAC
>NW_012317156.1:0-1949 GCF_000151885.1 Dipodomys ordii
TTTTTTTGGTATTCTTTGTGTTTCTGTTGTGTAAAGCGGGTGAACAAAGTGGGATACAATGGGTGTCCCAATGAGGTTCTCTGGGCTCTGTGTTTGTTCTCTGTGTGGAGACTGTGGGGCGCAGCAGGACACATTTTGTTTTTGGGTGATCATAGCGGGACATATGTTTGTACACAGTGGGACACAGCGGGACACAGCTTGGTACACAGCGGTGATACAGCGGGACACAGCGGGGGACACAGCTAGGACACAGCGGGACACAGCGGGACACAATGGGGACACAAAGGGGACTCAGCGGGGGAAACAGCGGGGGAAAAAGCGGGACACCATGGGACACAGTGTGACACAGGAGGACACAGAGGGATCACTGCGTCGACACAGCGGGACAAAGCGGGGGACACAGCGGGACACAGCGGGACACAGCGGGAGACACAGCGGGACAAAACGGGACACAGCGGGGGACACAGTAGGACAGAGCAGGGGACACAGTGGGCGACAGAGGGGGACACCACGAATAACAGAGCAAGGACACAGCGGGACCCAGCGGGACACAGCCTTGATACAGCGGGATTCACAGCGTTACACAGCGGGTTACACAGCTGGGGACACAAAGGGACACAGTGGTGGACACAGCGGGACACAGCAGGACAGAGTGGGACACAGACGGGATAAAGCGTGAGACACAGCGGGGGACAGAGCGGGAGACAGCGGGGGACACAGCGAGGACACAGAGGGACACAGCGGGGACACAGTGGGGACTCAGCTGGGGACACAGCGGGGGACAAAGCGGGACACCACTGACACAGTGGGACACAGCCTAAAACAGCAGTGACCCTGTGCGGACACAGCGGGACAGAGTGGGGGACACAGCGGGACACAGAGGGACACAGCGGGGACACAGCGGGGACTCAGCTGGGGACACAGCGGGGAACACAGCGAGGACACAGCGGGACACAGCGGGACACAGCGTCGATACAGCGAGGACACAGTGGGACACAGCGGGGTACACAGCTGGGGACACAACGGGACACAGCGGGGCACACATTGAGGACACAGCAGGACACAGCGGGGGACACAGGGGGGACACAGCGGGACAAAGCGGGGGACACAGCGAGTACACATTTGGACACAGCGGGGACACAGCGGGACTCGGCGGGGGACACAGCAGTACACATCGAGACACAGCGGGACACAGCGGCGGACACAGAGTGGTACACGGCGGGACACAGCGGAACACAGCGATACATAGCAGGGACACAGCAGGGGACACAGCGGGACACAGAGGGGGACACAGCGGGACACAGCGGGGGACACAGCTGGGGACACAGCACAGCGGGACACAGTGGGGGACACAGGGGGGACAAAGCGGGACACAGCGGGGGACACAGCGGGACACAGCGGGACACAGCGGGGACACATCAGGGACACAGCGGTGGACACAGAGGGACAGAGCAGGGGACACAGCAGGAGACACAGAGGGACACAGCGGGACACAGAGATGGACACAGGGGGGACACAGCGGGACACAGGGGGGACACAGTGAAGACACATTGGGACACAACGGGGACACAGCGGGACTCAGCGGGGGACATAGCAGTACATAGCGGGACACAGCGGGTCACAGCAGGGACAGAGCGGGTGACACAGAGGGGTACACAGCGGGACACAGCAGTGGAAAAGCAGGACACAGTGGGGGACACAGCGAGGACACTGCGGGACACTGCGGGAGACACAGCAAGGACACAGCGGGACACAGTGGAACACAGCGGGACACAGCAGTGACACAGCAGGGGACACAGCGGGACACAGCCGGGGACACAGCGGGACACAGCGGGGGAGACAGGGAGGACACAGCGGGACAAAGCGGGTGACACAGCGGGACACAGCGAGGGACACAGCGTCGATAGAGCGGGGAAACAGCGGGGTACACAGCTGGGGACACAACGGGA
>NW_012317157.1:0-1949 GCF_000151885.1 Dipodomys ordii
CAAGATAATCAGAGCTAGTTTTCAGTGACAAGCTGTGAGAAACTATTTGCTACATACAACTTCTTCTTGCAGGAACCTCTCTTGCTGACTCTCCAGTTGTCATTTAACAACTAGTTGTGTTCCTTTACAGATTAAGAGCTTCACAATCTCAGAGCGTCAAGATCCTAGATCTAGTCTATTGAGTGATTCTATTTCAAGAGCATTGCCTAGTCAGAGCACCATGTCGTTTGAGCAGAAATAGCCACATAAAACAACTTTTCAAGCTCTTTTCTTTTTTAAAGACATAAAATAGCTCTCCCACTGATTAGAGGAGGAGACAGACCTCATAATGTTAAAGACAGCCCTGTCTTCAATTTGCAATCTTGCCTTAAACCCTTTAGCGTAGGAATTACAGGCATGTGCCACCACACCCAGCCTACAATTTTTAAATTTTAAGGCTGATATCTAGTAGCATCTGGGTAGTATGGCCTTCCTTATGCTGGGATTAGGGGCTTGAACTCAGAGCTCTCAGCTTTTTCACTCATCAAATGGCACTCCACCACTTAAGCCATGCCTCCAGTCCAGCATATTTGCTAACTGGAAATAGTCTCTCAGACTTTTCTACTCAGGCTAGCTTCAAATCTTGATCCTTATTATCAGATCTAAGATTATAGGCCTGAGTCACAAGCAACCAGCTTTGATTTTTTATTTTTCTTAAAGTCCAACACCCCTCCCCCTCCGCAACACGTCGGCTGGCGGTCGAAACCCCGCCCTCCCCCCTCCCCGTCGTCATGGATACGACAGAGGAAAAGCAAATGATGATAACAATGAATCATAACAACCTATATGTATGTGTATGTCAGAACTCTCACTCCCCACTGCCGGGTAGGTGAGGACTGACTGACTGAGTGAGTGACTGACCCGACCCGTGTTTTGCCCCTCCCGCCGCCCCATCCACCTTGTCGACGGCGAACGCGCGCCATCTAGCGGTGGTTTTGTGAATTGCAGTTTTCTCACATGAAATGCATGGGGGAAAAAAAAGAACAAACAAACCATGCACTGACTGACTGAGAAAACCGGCCCAGGCTGGCTGGCCCCGAGAGAGACTGCCTTCTTTTCAGAGAAGGGGTGGGGTGGGGATGATGATGTGCCTCGTTGGAGTATGGGGCCCATGCATAGGCAGGCAGGCAGGCAGGCAGCCTCGGAGTGGGACCGTTGTGTGTTGGAGCGCCAGTACAGTAGCTCAAGCCCCAGGATTGACTGGCAAGTCGAGAGGAAAAGGAGGGAGGGAGTGAGGGCGGGCGGGAAAGAGAATTCAAACGAGAGAGAGAGAGAGAGAGAGAGAGACAGACAGACAGACAGACAGACAGACAGACAGAGACAAAGAGAGACACAGAGAGAGATATAGAGAAACAGAAACAGAGAGACAAGAGACAGAGACGTCGTGAATTGGTCCGGCTGGACTACATACATGCTCTGTCGCGTCCGATCTTTGAGTTTCCTCAAAGATGCACGCACGCACAAACACAGATACACTGAGATGTCCTCTGCCCCCTATTCTCTCCTCTCCAATTCCCCCGTCCTCTCCCCCTTCCCCCCCCGTCAGTCACCAGAAATGAGATCCCTCCCCTTCGCCTATTGCGTCAATTACAAACAAAAGGCAGCGTGAGATTCAAGCAAATTTGTTTTATTTTGTTCCGAGGCTAGGGTTGTGGATTTTGGTGCGGGGGGGGGTGTCGGAGGTCGTGGTCGTGGTCGAGTAATCGCCTGCGGGGGGGGGGGCGTGAGGATGGACGGTTACGCCACCTGCATGGATGTCTCGCGTTCCCCTCTGGCTGTCTGGTTGCCGCTGAGTGCTTCAGATATCACCATCCGGTCAGGAAGCAGGGGCTGGAAGATAAAGAGATATTAAAGAGATAATTAGGAGCAGGACTCCAGGGAAGCCCGAAGGCGGGGGGGGCGGGGAGAGG
>NW_012317159.1:0-1948 GCF_000151885.1 Dipodomys ordii
CTGCTTCTCCCTCTGATTCTGCTTCTTATGCTTATTCTTTTTCTTCTGCTTCTGCTTCTCCTGCTTCTGCTTCTTCTGCTTCTACTGCTTCTCCTTCTCCTTCTCCTTCTCCTTCTTCTTCTTCTTCTTCTTCTTCTTCTTCTTCTTCTTCTTCTTCTTCTTCTTCTTCTTCTTCTTCTTCTTCTTCTTCTTCTTCTTCTTCTTCTTCTTCTTCTTCTTCTTCTTCTTCTTCTTCTTCTTCTCCTCTTTCAGCTGCTTCTGCTTAACCTGCTTCTTCTTCTTCTACTGCTTCTCTTTCTGCTTCTCATTCTGCTTCTCCTTCTCCTTCTGTTTCTCCTATTGCTTCTGCTGCTCTTCCTTCTCCTTCTCCTACTTCTCCTTCTCCTTCTGCTTCTGCTTCTTCTGCTTCTCCTGCTTCTCCTTCGGCATCTTCTTCTGCTTCTGCTTCTCCTTCTGCTGCTTATTCTGCTTCTGTTTCTCCTTCTGCTTCTCCTTCTGCTTCTTCTGCTTCTCCTTCTGCTTCTCCTTCTGTTTCTCCTTCTGTTTCTCCTTCTCCTTCTCGTTCTTCTGCTTTTACTTTTGCTTCTCCTTCTGCTTCTGCTGCAACTGCTACTGCTTCTGCTTCTTCTGTTTCTTCCGCTTCTCCTTCTCCTTTTGATTCTCTCTCTGCTTCTGCTTCTCCTTCAGCTTCTCATTCTGCTCCTCCCGATTCTGCTTTTTCTGCTTCTCCTGCTTCTCCTTCTGCTTCAGGTTCTGCTTCTGCTTCTTCGGATTCTTATGCTTCTGGTTCTCCTGCTTCTGCTTCATCTGCTTCCCCTCCTTCTCTTTCTGCTTCTCCTTCTGTTTCTGCTTCTCCTTCTGCTTCTGCTTCTTGTCCTTCTCCTGTTTCTTCTGCTTCTGCTTGTCCTGCTTCTGCTTCTTCTGCTTTTCCTGCTTCTCTTTCTGCTTCTCCTTCTGCTTCTGCTCCTCCTTCTGCTTCTGCTCCTTCTATTTCTTCTGTTTCTTCTTCTTCTGCTTCTCCCGCTCTGCTTCTTCTGCTTTCCTGCTTCTCGTTCTGCTTCTCTTCGTCGGCTTCTCTTTCTACTTCTGCTTCTGCTTCTTCTGATTCTGCTTCTTCTACTTCTTCTCTCCTTCTGCTTCTGCTTCTTCTGCTTCTCCTTCTGCACCTCCTTCTGCTTGTGCTTTTCGTCTGCTTCTTCTTCTGCTTCTGCTTCTCCTGCTTCTCCTGCTTCTCGTTGTGCTTCTCTTTCTGCTTCTCTTTCTGCTTTTCCTTCTCCTTCTTCTGCTTCTCCTTCTGGTTCTGCTTCTCCTTTTGCTTCTGCTTCTGCTTCAATTTCTCCTTCTGCTTCTCATTCTGCTTCTGCGTCTTCTGTTTCTTTTGCTTCTCCTGCTTCTGCTTCTCCTGCTTCTCCTACTTCTCGTGCTGCTTCTCTTTCTGCTTCTCTTTCTGCTTCTCCTTCTTCTGCTTCTCCTTCTGCTTCTGCTTCTCCTTCTGCTTCTGCTTCAATTTCTCCTTCTGCTTCTCATTCTGCTTCTGTGTCTTCTGTTTCTTCTGCTTCTCCTGCTTCTGCTTCTCCTGCTTCTCCTACTTCTCTTGCTGCTTCTCCTTCTGCGTCTCTTTCTGCTTATGCTTATCCTTTTGCTTCTCCTACTCCTAATCCTTCTTTTTCGCCTTCTCCTTCTCTTTCTTCTGCTTCTCCTGGTTCTCCTTCTGCATCTTCTTCTGCTTCTGCTTCTCCTTCTGCTGCTTCTTGTGCTTCTGCTTCTCCTTCTTCTGCTTCTCCCTCTGATTCTGCTTCTTATGCTTATTCTTTTTCTTCTGCTTCTGCTTCTCCTGCTTCTGCTTCTTCTGCTTCTACTGCTTCTCCTTCTCCTTCTCGTTCTTCTTCTCCTTCTCCTTCTCCTTCTCCTTCTCCTTCTCCTTCTCCTTCTCCTCCTCCTCCACCAC
>NW_012317160.1:0-1948 GCF_000151885.1 Dipodomys ordii
ACTTCTGCTTCTCCGTCTGATTCTGCTTCTTCTGCCTTTCCTGATTCTCCTTCTGCTTCTCCTTCTTCTTCTCCTTCTGTTTCTCCTTCTCCTTCTCGTTCTTCTGCTATTCCTTCTGCTTCTCTTTCTGCTTCTGCATCTTCAGCTTCTTCTGCTACTGCTTCTGCTTCTTCTGTTTCTTCTGCTTCTCCTTCTGCTTCTCCTTCTGCTTTTGCTTCTCTTTCTGCTTCTGCTTCTCCTTCTGGTTCTCCTTCTTCTTATCCAGATTCTGCTTCTTCTGCTTCTCCTTACGCTTCAGGTTCTGCTTCTGCTTCTTCGGCTTCTTCTGCTTCTATTTCTGCTTCTCCTTCTGTTTCTGCTTCTCTTTCTGCTTCTGTTTCTTCTCCTTCTTCTCTTTCTTCTGCTTATGCTTCTACTACTTCTCCTGCTTCTCCTTCTGTTTCTCTTTATTCTTATCCTTCTTCTTCTCCTTCTCCTTCTCCTTCTTCTGCTTCTCCTCCTCCTTCTGCTTCTGCTTCTCCTTCTGCATCTTCTTCTGTTTCAATTTCTCCTTCTGCTTTTCATTCTTCTTCTGCTTCTCCTGCTTCTTCTGCTTCTCCTGCTTCTCCTTCTCCTTCTCCTTCTCTTTCTGCTTCTGCTTATCCGTCTGTTTCTCCTACTCCTAATCCTTCTCTTTCTCCTTCTCCTTCTTCTTTTTTTCTTCTGCTTTTCCTGCTTGTTCTTCTTCTGCTTCTTCTTCTTTTTCTGCTTTTTCAGTTTCTTCTGCTTCAGCTTCTGCTTCTCCTTCTGCTTCTGTTTCTCCTTCTGCTTCTGCTCTTCTCCTTCTTCTGTTTCTTCTGCTTCTGCTTCTCCTGCTTCTCCTTCTTCTGCTTCTCCTACTTCTCCTTCTGCTTCTCCGTCTCATTCTCCTTCTCCTTCAATTTCTCCTTCTTGTGCTTCTCATTCTGCTTCTGCTTCTGCTTCTCCTGCTTCTGCTTCTTCTGTTTCTCCTTCTGCTTCTCCTTCTGCTTCTCTTTCTGCTTCTAATTCTGCTTCTGCTCCTCCTACTCCTAATCCTTCTCTTTCTCCTTCTTATTCTTCTGCTTCTCGTTCTGCTTCTGCTTCTTCTGCTTGTTCTGTATCTTCTGCTTCTGCTTTTCCAGCCTCTGATGATTCTGCTTCTCCTTCTGCTTCAGGTTCTCCTTCTGCTTCTTCAGCTTCTTCTGTTTCTTCTGCTTCTGCTTCTCCTGCAACTGCTTCTTCTGCTTCTGTTTCTATTTCTGCTTCTCCTTCTGCTTCTGCTTCTCCTTCTGCTCCTTCTCCTTCTTCTGTTTCTTCTTCTTCTTCTGCTTCTCCCGCTTCTGCTTCTTCTGCTTCTCCTGATTGTCCTTCTGCTTCTGCTTCTCCTTCTCCCTCTTTTGCTTCTCTTTCTGCTTCTGCTTCTTCTGATTCTCCAACTTCTCCTTCTGTTTCTGCTTCTCTTTCTGCTTCTGCATTTCCTTCTGCTTCACCTTCTGCTGCTCCTTCTCCTTCTTCTGTTTCTCCCTCTGCTTCTACTTCTGCTTCTTATGCTTCTTCTATTTTCTTCTGCTTCTGCTTCTCCTGCTTCTGCTTCTTATGCTTCTACTGCTTCTTCTTCTGGTTCTGCTTCTTCAGCTTCTAATTCTCTTTCTGCTTCTGCTTCTCCTGCTTGTTTTTCTGCTTCTTCTGCTGATTCTCCTTCTGCTGCTTCTTTTACTACTCCTTGTGCTTCTCTTTTTGCTTCTCCTTCTGCTTCTGTTTCTGCTTCTTCTGTTTCTCCTGCCTGAATTTCTGGTTCTACTTCTTCTGCTGCTTCTCCTTCTGCTTCTGCTTCTCCTTCTGCTAATGTTTCTGCTTCTTCTGCTTCTTCCCTTTCGGCTTCTCCTGTTTCTGCTTCTTGTCCTTCTCCTGCTTCTCTTTCTGCTTCTCATTCTGCTTCTGCTTCTCC
>NW_012317161.1:0-1948 GCF_000151885.1 Dipodomys ordii
GGGACAAAGCGTGAGACACAGCGGGGGACAGAGCGGGAGACAGCGCGGGACACAGCGAGGACACAGCGGGACACAGCGGGGGAAACAGAGGGACACAGCGGTGAACACAGGGGGAGAGAGCGGGGGACACAGCGGGACACAGCGGTGGAAACAGCGGGACCCAGCAGTGGACCCAGCGAGGACCCAGCGGGACCCAGCGGGACACAGCGTCGATACAGCTGGGATACAGCCTTACACAGCGTGGTACACATCTGTGGACACAACGGGACACAGTGGGGGCACAGCGGGATAGAGCGGGACACAGTGGGACACAGCGAGGACAAATCGTGAGACGAAGCGGGGGAGAGAGCGGGAGACAGCGGGGGACACAGCGAGGACACAGCAGTAAACAGCGGGACACAGCAGGGACAGAGCGGGACACAGCGGGGGACACAGCGGGACACAGCGGAGGACCCAGCGAGGACACAGCGGGACACAGTGGGGGACACAGCGAGGACACAGCGGGGGACACAGCGGGGGACACTGCGGGACACAGCGGGGAACACAGCGAGGACACAGCAGGACCCAGCGGGACACAGCGTCGATACAGCGGTGATACAGCATTACACAGCGTGGTTCACATCTGTGGACACAACGGGACACAGTGGGGGCAGAGCGGGACACAGTGGGACACAGCGAGGACAAATCATGAGGCGTAGCGGGGGACAGAGCGGGAGAAAGCGGGGGACACAGCGAGGACACAGCCGGACACAGCGGGACACAGCAGGGACAGAGCGGGACACAGCGGGACACAGCGGGGGACACAGCGGGGGACCCAGCGAGGACACAGCAGAACACAGCGGGGAACACAGCGAGGACACAGCGGGGGACACAGCGGCGGACACAGCGGGACACAGCGGGGAACACAGCGTGGACCCAGCGGGTACCAGCGGGACACAGCATCGATACAGCGGGCACACAGAGTTACACAGCGTGGTACACAGCTGTGGACACAACGGGACACAGTGGGCGACACAGTGAGGACACAGCTGGACACAGCGGAACACAGCGGGAGACAAAGCGGGACACAGTGGGGGACACAGCGAGGACAGAGAGGGACACAGCGGCGACACAGAGGGGACGCAGCTGGGGACACAGCGTGGGACAAAGTGGGACACCACGGGACACAGTGTTACACAGCGGGACACAGCGGGGACACTGCGGGACACAGGAAGATTAAGCGGGGGACACAGCGGGACACAGCGGGCGACAGTGGGGGACAGCAGGGGACACAGCGGGACAAAGTGGGCTACCCAGTGAGGACACAGCGGGACACAACAGGGGACACAGCGAGGACACAGCGGGGGACACAGCGGGGGACACAGCGGGACACAGTGGGGAACACAGCGAGGACACAGCGGGACACAACGGGACACAGCGTCGATACAGCGGGGAGGCAGCGTTACACAGCGTGGTACACACTGTGGACACAACGGGACACAGTGGGGGCACAGCGGGACACAGCGGGACACAGTGGGACACAGCGGGGACAAAGCGTGAGACACAGCGAGGTACAGAGAGGGAAACAGCAGGGGACACAGCGAGGAAACAGTGGGACACAGCGGTGACACAGCGGAGACTCAGCGGGGGACACAGTAGGACACAGCGGGGGACACAGCGGGACACAGCGGGGGACACTTCGGGACACAGTGTGGGACAGAGCGTGGGACACAGCGAGACACAGCGGGGACAAAGCTGGACACAGCGTGGTACACAGAGGGAAACAGCAGGGACAAAGCGTGAGACACAGCGGGGGACAGAGAGGGAGACAGCAGGGGACACAGCAAGTATTCAGCGGAACACAGCGTGGGACACAGTGAGGACACAGGGGGACACAGCGGGACACAGCTGGACACAGCAGGAACACAGCAGTAGACACAGCGGGACACAGCAGGGGACATAGCGGGAC
>NW_012317162.1:0-1948 GCF_000151885.1 Dipodomys ordii
CGCTGTGTCTCACGCTTTGTCCCTGCTGTGTCCCACTGTGTCCCGCTGTGTCCGGCTGTGCCCCCACTGTGTCCCGTTGTGTCCACAACTGTGTACCACGCTGTGTAACGCTGTGTCCCCGCTGTATCGACGCTCTGTCCCACTGTGTCCCGCTGTGTCCTCGCTGTGTTCCCCGCTGTGTTCCGCTGTGTCCCCCGCTGTGTCCCCAGCTGTGTCCTTGCTGTGTCCCTGCTGTGTCCCGCTGTGTCCTCACTGGGTCCCCCACTGTGTCCCGCTGTGTCCCCCGCTGTGTCCCGCTGTGTCCGGCTATGTCCCTCTCTGTCCCCGCTGTGTCCCGCTGTGTCCCGCTGTGTCCCCGCTGTGTGCCTGCTGTGTCCCCGCTGTGTCCCGCTGTGTCCCGCTGTGTCACCGCTGTGTGCCCGCTGTGTCCCGCTGTGTACCCCGCTGTGTCCAGCTGTGTCACCGCTTTGTCTCGCTGTGGCCACTGTCTGTCTCCGCTGTCCCCCGCTGTGTGCCCCGCTGTGGCCCGCTGTGTCCCGCTGTGTCCCCCGCTTTCTCCTTCTGTGTCCCGCAGTGTCCCCGCTGTGTCCCGCTGTGTAACACTGTGTCCCGTGGTGTCCCACTTTGTCCCACGCTGTGTCCCCCGGTGAGTCCCCTCTGTGTCGCCGCTGTGTCCCCCTGTGTCCTCGCTGTGTCCCCCGCTGTCTCCCGCTTTGACTCCCGCTGTGTTCCGCTGTGTCCCGCTGTGTCCCCGCTGTGTCCCCAGCTGTGTCCCGCTGTGTCCCGCTGTGTACCCCGCTGTGTCCTGCTATGTTCCCGCAGTGTCCCCGCTGTGTCCCGCTGTGTCCCGCTGTGTCCTTGCTGTGTCCCCAGCTGTGTACCCCACTGTGTCCCGCTGTGTCCCTGCTGTATCGACGCTGGGTCCCGCTGTGTCCCGCTGTGTCCTCACTTTGTCCAACGCTGTGTCCCGCTGTGTCTACTGCTGTGTCCCCGCTGTGTCCCACTGTGTCCAGCTGGGTCCCTGCTGTATCCATCTGGGTCCCGCTGGGTCCTGGTCTTTCTTCCCTGTGTCCCCCACTGTGTACCGCTCTGTCCCCCGCTGTGTCTCTGCTGTGTCCCCGCTGTGTCCCGCTTTGTCCCGCTGTATACTGCTGTGTCCCCCGCTGAATCACGCTGTGTCCCAATGTGTCCCAATGTGTCCTCGCTCTGTCCCCCGCTGTGTCCCGCTGTGTCCTCCCTGTGTCCCCCGCTGTGTCCCGCTGTATCCCGCTGTGTCCCCCGTTGTGCCCCCCGCTATGTCCCGCTGTGTCCCCCGCTGTGTCCCACTGTGTCCTTGCTGTGTCCCATGCTGTGTGCCGCTGTGTCCTTGCTGTGTCCCCCGCTGTGTCCCGCTGTGTCCTGCTGTGTCACGCTGTTTCCCCACTGCGTCCCCGCTGTGTACCTCTGCGTACCCCGCTGTGACCAGCTTTGTCCCCGCTGTGTCCCGCTGTGTCCCACGCTCTGTCCCCCACTGTGTCCCGCTCTGTCCCCCTGTGTGTCCCGCTGTGTCCCCCGCTGTGTCCCACTGTGTCCACGCAGTATCACTGCTGTTTCCTGCTGTGTCCCGCTGTGTTCCGTGGTGTCCCTCTTTGTCTCCCGCTGTGTCCCCCGCTGAGACCCCGCTGTGTCAATGCTGTGTCCTGCTGTGTCCTCGCTGTGTCCCCCGCTGTCTCCAGCTCTGTCCCCCGCTGTATCTCACGCTTTTTCCCTGCTGTGTCCCACTGTGTCCTGCTGTGTCCCGCTGTGCCCCCACTGTGTCCCGTTGTGTCCACAGCTGTGTACCACGCTGTGTAACGCTGTGTGCCCGCTGTATCGACGCTGTGTCCCGCTGTGTCCCCCGCTGTGTCCTCGCTCTGTTCCCCGCTGTGTCCCGCTGTGTCCCCCGCTGTGTCCCCCTGTGTCCCCCGCT
>NW_012317163.1:0-1948 GCF_000151885.1 Dipodomys ordii
CCCGCTGTTTCCCGATGAGTCCCCCGCTGAGTCCCTGCAGTATCACAGCTGAGTCCCGCTGTGTCCCGCTGAGTAATGCTGTGTCCCCCGCTGAGTCCCGCTGTGTCCCCGCTGTGTCCCAATGTGTCCTCGATCTGTCCCCCGCTGAGTACCGCTGTGTCCTTCCTGTGTCCCCGCTGTGTCCCGCTGTGTCCCCCGCTGAGACCCCAGCTATGTACCGCTGTGTCCACCGCTGTGTCCCGCTCTGTCCTTGCTGTGTCCCCCACTGTGTGCCGCTGTGTCCTCGCTGTGTCCCCCACTGTGTCCCGCTGTGTCCTGCTGTGTCACGCTGTTTCCCCGCTGTGTCTCTGCAGTGTCCCTCTGTGTACCCCGCTGTGTCCAACTTTGTCCCCGCTGTGTCTCGTTGTGTCCCACACTCTGTCCCACACTGTGTCCCGCAGTGTCCCCCGCTGTGTCCCGCGGTGTCCCCCGCTGTGTCCCGCTGTGTCCCCCGCTGAGTCCCCACTGTGTCCCCGCTCTGTCCCGTTGTGTCCCCCGCTGTGTCCTGCTGTGTCCCGCTTTGTCCCGCTGTGTCCTTGCTGTGACCCGCTCTGTCCCCACTGTATCGACGCTGTGTCCCGCTGTGTCCTGCTGTGTCCGCGCTGTTTTCCCCCTGTGTCCCGCTGTGTACCCCTCTGTGTCCCCCGATGTGTCCCGCTGTGTCCCCCGCTGTGACCCGCTGTGTCCCGCTTTGTCCCCCACTGTGTCCCTGCTGTCTCCCCGGTGTGTCCCACTGTGTCCCGCTGTGTACTGCTGTGTCTCCCGCTGAGTTCCGCTGTGTCCCCGCTGTGTCCCAATGTGTCCTCGCTGTGTCATGCTCCGTCCCCGCTGTGTCCCGCTGTGTCCTGCTGTGTCCCCACTGTGTGCCCGCTGTGTCCCTCTGTGTACCCCGCTGTGTCCAGCTGTGTCCCCGCTGTGTCCCGCTGTGTCCCCTGTCCCCTGTTGTCCCCTGCTTTGTCCCCCACTGTGTCCCGCTGTGTCTCGCTGTGTTACACTGTGTCCCGCGTTGTCCCGCTTGGTCCCCCGCTGTGACCTCGCTGTGTTTCCCTCTGTGTCCCTCTGTGTACCACTCTGTGTCCCTAGCTGTGTCCCGCTGTGTACCCCGCTGTGTCCAGCTATGTTCCCGCAGTGTCCCCGCTGTGTCCCGCTGTGTCCTCGCTGTGTCCACCGCTGTGTCCCGTTGTGTCCCCAGCTGTGTACCCCGCTGTGTCCCCGCTGTGTCCCCGCTATATCGACGCTGTGTCATGCTGGGTCCCGATGTGTCCTCGCTGTGTTCCCCGTTGTGTCCCGCTATGTCCCCCGCTGTGTCCTCCGCTGTGTCCCTGCTGTGTCCCTGCTGTGTCCCCGCTGTGTCCCGCTGTGTCCCGCTGTGTCCTCGATGTGTCCCACGCTGTGTTCCGCTGTGTCCCCCGCTGTGTCCTGCTGTGTCCCGCTGTGTCCCCGCTGTGTCCCTGCTGTGTCCCTCGCTGTGTCCCTGCTGTGACCCGCTTTGTCCCCGCTGTATTGACGCTGTGTCCCGGTGTGTCCCGCTGTGTCCACGCTGTGTTCCCGGCTGTGTCCCGCTGTGTACCCCTCTGTTTCAACCGCTGTGACCCGCTGTGTCCCGCTGTGTCCCCAGCTGTGTCCCCACTGTGTGCCCCCTGTGTCCCGCTGTGTACCCCACTGTGTCCAGCTGTGTCCCCGCTGTGTCCTGCTGTGTCCCCTCTCTGTCCCCTGCTGTCCCCCGCTGTGTCCCCCGCTGTGTCCTGCTGTGTCGCGCTGTGTTGCCCGCTTTGTCCCGCTGTGCCCCTGCAGTGTCCCCGCTGTGTCACACTGTGTCACACTGTGTCCCGTGTTGTCCTGCTTTGGCCCCCGCTGTGACCTCGCTGTGTTTCTCTCTGTGTTCCGCTGTGTACCCTTCTGTGTCCTA
>NW_012317164.1:0-1948 GCF_000151885.1 Dipodomys ordii
TCAATGGAAACATCACCACGGAAACAACCAAGATTCAGAACATTATAAGGGAATACTTCTCAAAACTTTATGCTAATAAGTTTGAGAACTTGACAGAAATGGACCTTTTTCTAGCAAATATTGATATGCCAAAACTAAACCAAGATGAGTTAAACTATCTTAACAGGCCCATATCAAGCATTGAAATAGAAACAGCAATAAGAGACCTCCCAGCTAAGAAAAGTCCAGGACCAGATGGTTTCACAGCGGAATTTTACAAGGCCTTCAAAGCAGAGCTCACACCAATACTCCTCCAACTCTTCAATGAAATTGAAAGAGAAAGCTCACTACCGAACACGTTCTATGAAGCCATCATAACCCTCATCCCAAAACCAGGCAGAGACTCATCAAAGAAAGAGAACTATAGACCCATCTCTTTGATGAATATTGATGCAAAACTTCTCAACAAAATTTTGGCCAATCGACTTCAACATTTCATCCAAAAAATCATACACCACGATCAAACAGGATTCATTTCAGGGATGCAAAGCTGGTTCAATATACGCAAATCAATTAATATTATTCATCACATCAACAGGAGCAAGAATAAGAACCACATGATTATCTCAATAGATGCAGAAAAAGCATTCGACATGATTCTCCTTCTGCTTCTTCTTCTTCTGCTTTACCTGCTTCTCTTTCTGCTTCTCCTTCTGCTTCTCCTTCTGTTTCTCCTTCTCCTTCTTGTTCTTCTGCTTTTCTTTCGGCTTCTCCTTCTGCTTCTGCTACAACTGCTACTGCTTCTACTTCTTCTGATTCTTCTTCTCCTTCTGTTTCTGCTTCGCTTTCTGCTTCTGCATCTCCTTCTGCTTCACCTTCTGCTGCTCTTTCTCCTTCTTCTGTTTCTCCCTCTGCTTCTGCTTCTTATGCTTCTTCTTTATCTTCTGCTTCTGCTTCTCCTGCTTCTGCTTCTTATTCTTCTAATGCTTCTTCTTCTGCTTCTGCTTCTTCTGCTTCTACTTCTCTTTGTGCTTCTGCTTCTCCTGCTTGTTTTTCTGCTTCTTCTGCTGCTTCTCCTTCTGCTGCTTCTTCTACTTCTCCTTCTCCTTCACCTTCTCTTTTTGCTTCGCCTTCTGCTTCTGCTTCTTCTGTTTCTCCTGCCTGAATTTCTGATTCTACTTCTTCTGCTGCTTCTCCTTCTGCTTCTGCTTCTACTTCTGCTTCTGATTCTGCTTCTTCTTCTTCTTCTCTTTCGGCTTCTCCTGCTTCTGCTTCTTGTGCTTCTCCTGCTTCTCTTTTTGCTTCTCATTCCGCTTCTGCTTCTCCTTCTGTTTCTGCTTCTCCTCCTTCTCCTTCTCCTACTTCTGCTTCTCCTTCATCTTCTGCTTCTTCTGCTTCTCCTTCTGAATCTCCTTCTGCTTGTGCTTGTCCTTATGCTTCTTCTTCTGCCTCTGCTTCTCCTTCTCCTTCTTTTGCTTCTCCTTTTGCTTCTGCTCCTTCTGCTTTTCCTGCTTCTCCTTCTGCTTCTTCTGCTTTTCCTTCTGCATCTTCTTCTGCTTCTGCTTCTGCTTCTCCTTCTTCTGCTTCTCCTTCTTATTCTCCTTCTGCTTCTTCTTCTTCTGCTTTACCTGCTTCTCTTTCTGCTTCTCCTTCTGTTTCTCCTTCTCCTTCTTGTTCTTCTGCTTTTCCTTCTGCTTCTCGTTCTGCTTCTGCTACAACTGCTACTGCTTCTACTTCTTCTGTTTCTTCTTCTTCTCCTTCTGATTTTGATTCTCTTTCTGCTTCTGCTTCTCCTTCTGCTTCTCCAGATTCTGCTTCTTCTGCTTCTCGTGCTTCTCCTTCTGCCTGAGGTTCTCCTTCTGCTTCTTCGGATTCTTATGCTTCTGCTTCTCCTGCTTCTGCTTTTTCTGCTTCCCCTCCTTCATCTTTCTGCTTCTCCTTCTGTTTCTGCTTCTCCTTCTGCTTCTGT
>NW_012317165.1:0-1948 GCF_000151885.1 Dipodomys ordii
TCTCTGCTTATCGTCGGCTTCGCTACTGCTCTCTGCTGTCTGTTCTCTGCTCAGGTCTGCTCTGCTCTCAGCTCTCTGCTCTGTGCTCTGCTCTCCTGCTAATGCTCTCTCTCTCTTCTGCTTCTCATCTGCTCTGCTCTCATCTGCTCATCTCATCTCTCATCTCATCATCATCATCATCATCTCGTCATCACATCATCGTCATCTTCTCCATCTTCATCGTCTTCATCATCGTCTTCTTCTCCTTCTTCTCCTTCCTCTTCTTCCTCTTCTTCTTCTTCTCCTTCTTCTCCTTCCTCTTCTTCTTCTTCTTCTTCTTCTTCTTCTTCTTCTTCTTCTTCTTCTTCTTCTTCTTCTTCTTCTTCTCCTTCTCCTTCTTCTTCTTCTTCTTCTTCTTCTTCTTCTTCTTCTTCTTCTTCTTCTTCTTCTTCTTCTTCTTCTTCTTCTTCTTCTTCTTCTTCTTCTTCTTCTTCTTCTGCTGCTGCTGCTTCTGCTTCTTCTGCTTCTTCTGCTTCTTCTGCTTCTTCTGCTTCTTCAGCTTCTGCTTCTCCTTCTCCTTCTTCTGCTTCTCTTTCTGCTTCTGCTTCTTCTGATTCTCCAACTAATCCTTCTTCTTCTCCTTCTGTTTCTGCTTCTCTTTCTGCTTCTCCATCTCCTTCTGCTTCACCTTCTGCTGCTCCTTCTCCTTCTTCTGTTTCTCCCTCTGCTTCTGCTTCTGCTTCTTATGCTTCTTCTTGTTCTTCTGCTTCTGCTTCTCCTGCTTCTGCTTCTTATGCTTCTACTGCTTCTACTTCTGCTTCTGCTTCTTCTACTTCTTGTGCTTCTACTTCTCTTTCTGCTTCTGCTTCTCCTGCTTGTTTTTCTGCTTCTTCTGCTGCTTCTCATTCTGCTGCTTCTTCTACTTCTCCTTCTGCTTCTCTTTTTGCTTCTCTTTCTGCTTCTGCTTCTTCTGTTTCTCCTGCCTGAATTTCTGGTTCTAATTGTTCTGCTGCTTCTCCTTCTGCTTCTGCTTCTACTTCTGCTTTTGTTTCTGCTTCTTCTTCTTCTTCTCTTTCTTCTGCTTCTGCTTTTCCTGCTTCTTCTGCTTCTACTGCTTCTCTTTCTGCTTCTCATTCTGCTTCTGCTTCTCCTATTGCTTCTGCTGCCCTTCCTTCCCCTTCTCCTTCTCCTACTTCTGCTTCTCCTTCTGCTTTTGCTTCTTCTTCTTCTCCTGGTTCTCCTTCTGCATCTTCTTCTGCTTCTGCTTCTCCTTCTGCTGCTTCTTCTGCTTCTGCTTCTCCTTCTTCTGCTTCTCCTTCTTCTGCTTCTCCTTCTGCTTCTCCTTCTGCTTCTCCTTCTGCTTCTCCTTCTGCTGCTCCTTCTGCTTCTCGTTCTGCTTGTGATTCTCCTTCTGCTCTTCCTACTCCTAATCCTTCTCTTTCTCCTTCTCCTTCTTCTTCTTCTGCTTCTCGTTCTGCTTCTGCTACTGCTTCTTCTGCTTGTTCGGTATCTTCTGCTTCAGGTCCTGCTTCTGCTTCTTCAGCTTCTTCTGGTTCTTCTGCTTCTGCTTCTCCTGCTACTGCTTCTTCTCCTTCTCTTTCTGCTTCTCCTTCTCCTTCTGCTTCTGCTTCTGCTCCTTCTCCTTCTTCTGTTTCTTCTTCTTCTTCTGCTTCTCCCGCTTCTGCTTCTTCTGCTTCTCCTTCCTTTCCTCTGCTTCTGCTTCTCCTTCTCCTTCTTCTGCTTCTCATTCTGCTTCTGCTTCTTCTGATTCTCCAACTAATCCTTCTTCTTCTCCTTCTGTTTCTACTTCTCTTTCTGCTCCTCCATCTCCTTCTGCTTCACCTTCTGCTGCTCCTTCTCCTTCTTCTGTTTCTCCCTCTGCTTCTGCTTCTGCTTCTTATGCTTCTTCTTGTTCTTCTGCTTCTGCTTCTCCTGCTTCTGCTTCTTATGCTTCGACTGCTTCTTCTTC
>NW_012317166.1:0-1948 GCF_000151885.1 Dipodomys ordii
CAGAAGAAGCAGAAGCAGGAGAAGCAGAAGCATAAGAATCCGATGAAGCAGAAGCAGAACCTGAAGCAGAAGGAGAAGCAGAAGAAACAGAAGAAGTAGAAGCAGTAGCAGTTGTAGCAGAAGCAGAACGAGAAGCAGAACGGAAAGCAGAAGAACAAGATGGTGAAGGAGAAACAGAAGGAGCAGCAGAAGGAGAAGCAGAAAGAGAAGCAGGTAAAGCAGAAGAAGAAGAAGCAGAAGGAGAATCAGAAGGAGAAGCAGAAGAAGAAGAAGGAGAAGCAGAAGAAGATGCAGAAGGAGAAGCAGAAGAAGCAGAAGCAGAAGGAGAAGAAGGGAAAGCAGAAGAAGCAGAAGCAGAAGGAGAAGGAGAAGCAGAAGCAGAAGAAGAAGCATAAGGACAAACACAAGCAGAAGGAGATGCAGAATGAGAAGCAGGAGAAAGAGAAGAAGCAGAAGCTGAAGGAGAAGCAGAAGTAGGAGAAGGAGAAGGAGGAGAAGCAGAAGAAGAAGGAGAAGCAGAAGCGGAATGAGAAGCAGAAACAGAAGCAGGAGAAGCACAAGAAAAAGAAGCAGGAGAAGCCGAAAGAGAAGAAGCAGAAGAAGCAGAAACAGAAGCAGAAGTAGAAGCAGAAGCAGAAGGAGAAGCAGCAGAACAAGTAGAACCAGAAATTCAGGCAGGAGAAACAGAAGAAGCAGAAGCAGCAGCAGAAGGAGAAGCAAAAAGAGAAGCAGAAGAAGAAGAACCAGCAAAAGGAGAAGCAGCAGAAGAAGCAGAAAAACAAGCAGGAGAAGGACAAGCAGAAAGAGAAGTAGAAGCAGAAGAAGCAGAAGAAGAAGAAGAAGAAGCAGAAGAAGCATAAGAAGCAGAAGCAGGAGAAGCAGAACCAGAAGAAAAAGAAGAAGCATAAGAAGCAGAAGCAGAGGGAGAAGCAGAAGAAGGAGAAGGAGCAGCAGAAGGAGAAGCAGAAGGAGAATCAGGAGGAGAAGCAGAAGAAGGAGAAGCAGAAGCAGAAGAAGAAGCAGAAGAAGAAGCAGAAGCAGAAGAAGATGCAGAAGGAGAAGCAGGAGAAGCAGAAGAAGCAGAAGCAGAAGGAGAAGCAGAAGTAGGAGAAGGAGAAGGAGAAGGAAGGGCAGCAGAATCAATAGGAGAAGCAGAAGGAGAAGCAGAAGCAGAATGAGAAGCAGAAAGAGAAGCAGTAGAAGCAGAAGAAGCAGGAAAAGCAGAAGCATAAGAAAAAGAAGAAGAAGACGAAGAAGAAGAAGAAGAAGACGACGACGAAGAAGAAGAAGAAGAAGCATAAGGAGAAGCATAAGGAGAAGCATAAGGAGAAGCAGTAGAAGCAGAAGAAGCAGAAGCAGGAGAAGCAGAAGCAGAAGAAAAAGAATAAGCAAAAGAAGCAGAAGCACTAGGAGAAGCAGAAGAAGGAGAAGGAGTAGGAGCAGCAGAAGGAGAAGCAGAAGCAGAAAGAAAAGCAGAAACAGAAGGAGAACAAGAAGGAGAAGCAGGAGAATCAGAAGAAGCAGAAGTAGAAGCAGAAGAAGCAGCAGAAGAAGAAGAAGCAGAAGAAGAAGAAGAAGCAGAAGCAGGAGAAGCAGAACCAAAAGAAAAAGAAGAAGCATAAGAAGCAGAAGCAGAGGGAGAAGCAGAAGAAGGAGAAGGAGCAGCAGAAGGAGAAGCAGAAGGAGAATCAGGAGAAGAAGGAGAAGCAGAAGAAGCAGAAGCAGAAGGAGAAGCAGAAGTAGGAGAAGGAGAAGGAAGGGCAGCAGAATCAATAGGAGAGGCAGAAGGAGAAGCAGAAGCAGAAAGAGAAGCAGAAAGAGAAGCAGTAGAAGCAGAAGAAGCAGGAAAAGCAGAAGAAGAAGAAAGAGAAGGAGAAGACGAAGACGAAGACGAAGAAGAAGAAGAAGAAGAAGAAGAAGAAGAAGAAGAAGAAGAAGAAGAAGAAGA
>NW_012317167.1:0-1948 GCF_000151885.1 Dipodomys ordii
TGCTAATGCCCCGCTATGTCCCCCTCTTTGTCCCCAATGTGTCGTGCTGTGTCCCGCTGTGTCCCCCGCTGTTTCCTTTTGTGTCCCCAGCTATGTACCCCGCTGTGTCCCGCTGTGTCACACTGTGTCCCTTGGTGTCCAGCTTTGTCCCCCGCTGTGTCCCCCAGTGAGTCCTCGCTGTGTCCCCGCTGTGTCCCGCTGTGTCCTCCCTGTGTCCCCCGCTGTGTCCCGCTGTATCCCCCACTGTGTCCCGCTGTGTCTTCCCTGTGTCCCCGCTGTGTCCCACTGTGTCCCGCTGTGTCCCGCTGTTTCCTCGCTGTGTCCTACGCTGTGTTCCGCTGTGTCCTCATTGTGTCCCCCGCTGTGTCCCATTGTGACCCCAGCTGTGTACCCTGCTGTGTCCCGCTATGTCCCCGTTGCATCGACGCTGTGTCCCGCTGGGTCCCGTTGTTTCCTTGCTGTGTTCCCCGCTGTGTCCTGCTCTGTATCCCTCTGTGTCCCCCGCTGTGTCCTGCTGTGTCCCGCTGTGTCCCCCATTGTGTCCCTGCTGTGTCCCCGCTGTGTCCCGCTGTGTCCCGCTGTGTACTGCTGTGTCCCCCGCTGAGTCCCGCTGTGTCCCAGCTGTGTCCCCTGCTGGGTCCCGCTGGGTCCCCCGCTTTGTCCCGCTGTGTCCACTGCTGTGTGCCCCGATGTGTCCCGCTGTGTCCCCCGCTGTGTCCCGCTGTGTCCACTGCTGTGTCCCCGCTGTGTCCCGCTGTGTCCGCTGTGTCCCCCGCTGTCCCCCGCTGTGTCCCGCTGTGTCCTCGCTGTGTCCCCCCTTGTGTCCCGGTGTGTCCCGCGATGTGTCCCGCTGTGTCCCGCTGTGTCCCTCTGTGTACCCCGCTGTTTCCAGCTCTGTCCCCACTGTGTCCCACTGTGTCCCCTATCTGTCCCCCGCTGTTTCCCCTGCTGTGTCCCGCTGTGTCCCGCTGTGTCCCCCGCTTTGTCTCGCTGTGTCCCCGCAGTGTCCCCGCTGTGTTCCTTTGTGTCACACTGTGTCCCGTGGTGTCCTGCTTTGTCCCCCGCTGTGTCCCCCACTGAGTCCCCTCTGTGTCCCCGCTGTGTCCCGCTGTGTCCTCGCTGTGTCCCCCGCTGTCTCCCGCTTTGTCCCATGCTGGGTCTCACTGTGTCCCTCTGTGTACCATGCTGTGTCCTGCTATGTTCCCGCAGTGTCCTCGCTGTGTAACGCTGTGTCCTGCTGTGTCCCGTGGAGTCCCGCTTTGTCTCCCGCTGAGTCCCCTGGTGAGCTGTGACCCGCTGTGTCCCCCGCTGTTTCCTGTTGTGTCCACAGCTGTGTACCATGCTGTGTCCCGCTTTGTCACACTGTGTCCCTTGGTGTCCCGCTTTGTCCCCCGCTGTGTCCCCACGCTGAGTCCCCGCTGTGTCCCCGCTGTGTCCCGCTGTGTCCTCAACTGTGTCCCCCGCTGTCTCCCGCTCTGTCCCCTGCTGTGCCTCATGCTTTGTCCCATCAATGTCACACTGTGTCCCGCTGTGTCCCGCTAAGTCCCCCACTGAGTCCCAAATTGTCCCCAGCTCTGTAACCCTAAGTGTAACCCTCTGTGTCCCCGAAAAATTGACGCTGTGTCCCAAAGGTCCTGCTGTGTCCTCAAAGTGTTCCCCATTGTGTCCCGCTGTGTCCCAAGCTGAGTCCCCGATGTGTCCTGCTGTGTCCCACTGTGTACTGCTGTTTTCCCCGCAGAGTCCCGCTGTGTCCCCACTGTGTACTCCGTTGTGTCCAGCTGTGTCACCGCTGTGTCCCGCTGTGTCCTCTCTCTGTCTCCGCTGTATCCCGCCGTGTCCCCCGCTGTGTCCCGGTGTGTCCCACTGTGTCCCCAGCTTAGTCCCACAGGTCCCAGCAGTGTCCCCGCAGTGTCCCGCAGAATCACACTGTGTACCCGTGGTGTTCCGC
>NW_012317168.1:0-1948 GCF_000151885.1 Dipodomys ordii
ATTTTGTTTATTATGATGTATGTGAAGATTATGTGTTGTTTGTGTTGTGGTTGTTGTAGGTGGTGGTGTGGAGTAGATGATGAAGATGAAGAGATGTAGATGTTGATTATCTGAAGATGATGAAAGTGTGTTTGTTGTATGTTGCTTTATGGAGTAGCTGAAGCATAAGCAGAAGGAGAAGCTGAAAGAGAAGGAGAAGAAGCAGTAGCATGAGAAGCAGAAGCACAAGAAACAGAAGAAGTTGAAGAAGCAGAAGCAGGACCTGAAGCAGAAGAAACAGAACAAGCAGAAGAAGCAGTAGCAGAAGCAGAACGAGAAGCAGAAGAAGAAGAAGGAGAAGGCGAAAGAGAAGGATTAGGAGTAGGAAGAGCAGAAGGAGAATCAGAAGCAGAACGAGAAGCAGAAGGAGAAGCAGAAGAAGGAGAAGCAGAAGCAGAAGAAGCAGTAGAAGGAGAAGCAGAAGCAGAAGGAGAAGCAGAAGAAGCAAAAGCAGAAGGAGAAGCAGAAGTAGGAGAAGGATAAGGAGAAGGAAGGGCAGCAGAAGCAATAGGAGAAGCAGAAGGAGAAGCAGAAGCAGAATGAGAAGCAGAAAGAGAAGCAGTAGAAGCAGAAGAAGCAGGAAAAGCAGAAGCAGAAGAAAGAGAAGAAGAAGAAGAAGAAGAAGAAGAAGAAGAAGAAGAAGAAGAAGAAGAAGAAGAAGAAGAAGAAGAAGAAGAAGAAGAAGAAGAAGACGAAGAAGAAGACGAAGGAGAAGACGAAGAAGAAGAAAAAGAAGAAGAAGAAGAAGCATAAGGAGAAACATAAGGAGAAGCAGTAGAAGCAGAAGAAGCAGAAGCAGGGGAAGCAGAAGCAGAAGAAAAAGAATAAGCAGAAGAAGCAGAAGCAGGGGGAGAATCAGAAGAAGGATAAGGATAAGGAGCAACAGAAGGAGAAGCAGAAGCAGAATGAGAAGCAGAAACAGAAGGAGAACAAGAAGGAGAAGCAGGAAAATCAGAAGAAGCAGAAGTAGAAGCAGAAAGAGAAGGAGAAGAAGGAGAAGCAGAAGTAGCATCAGAAGAAACAGAAGAAGAAGAAGCAGAAGAAACAGAAGCAAAAGAAACAGAAGAAGGAGAAGAGCAGAAGCAGAAGCAGAAGGAGAAGCAGAAGCAGAAGGAGAAGCAGGAGAAGCAGGAGAAGCAGAAGAAGCAGGAGAAGCAGAAGCAGAAGAAACAGGCGAAGCCGAAGAAGCAGAATCATAATCTGAAGCAGAAGGAGAAACAGAAGAAGCACAATCTGAAGCAGAAGCAGAAGAAACAGTAAGAGTAGAATAAGCAGAAGCAGAAGCACCAGGAGAAACAGAAGAAGAAGAAGGAGAAGGTGAAAAAGAAGGATTAGGAGTAGGAGAAGCAAAAGGATAAGCAGAAGCAGAAAGAGACGCAGAATGAGAAGCAGCACGAGAAGTAGGAGAAGCAGGAGAAGCAGAAGCAGGAGAAGCAGAAGAAACAGAAGACGCAGAAGCAGAATGAGAAGCAGAAGGAGAAATTGAAGCAGAAGCAGAAGCAGAAGGAGAAGCCGAAGCAGAAGGAGAAGCAGAAGCAGAAAGAGAAGCAGAACGAGAAGCAGGAGAAGCAGAAGAAGATGCATAAGGAGAAGCAGGAGTAGCAGAAGAAGCAGAAGCAGAAGGAAAAGTAGAAGTAGGAGAAGGAGAAGGAGAAGGAAGAGTCGCAGAAGCAATAGGAGAAGCAGAAGGAGAAGCAGAATGAGAAGCAGAAAGAGAAGCAGTAGAAGCAGAAGAAGCAGGAAAAGAAGAAGCAGAAGAAAGAGAAGAAGAAGAAGAAGAAGAAGAAGAAGAAGAAGAAGAAGAAGAAGAAGAAGAAGAAGAAGAAGAAGAAGAAGGAGAAGGAGAAGGAGAAGCATAAGGAGAAGAAGTATGTAAGCAGAATGAGCAGAAGCAGGAAAAGCAGAAGCA
>NW_012317169.1:0-1948 GCF_000151885.1 Dipodomys ordii
CTGTTGTTCTGTTTCTTCTGCTTCTACATTTCCAGCTTCTGCTGCTTCTGCTTCTCCTTCTGCTTCAGGTTCTCCTTCTGCTTCTTGGGCTTCTTCTGTTTCTTCTGCTTCTGCTTCTCCTGCTACTGCTTCTTCCGCTTCTTCTGCTTCTCTTTTGCTTCTCCTTCTGCTTCTGCTTCTCCTTCTGCTCCTTCTCTTTCTTCTGTTTCTTCTTCTTCTTCTTCTTCTTCTTCTTCTTCTTCTTCTTCTTCTTCTTCTTCTTCTTCTTCTTCTTCTTCTTCTTCTTCTTCTTCTTCTTCTTCTTCTTCTTCTTCTGCTCCTCCCGCTTCTGCTTCTTCTGCTCCCGCTCTGCTCTCTGCTCTCTTCTGCTTCTCCTTCTCCTTCTTCTCCTTCTCTTTCTGCTTCTGCTTCTGCTTCCTCTGATTCTCCAACTTCTCCTTCATCTTCTCCTTCTGTTTCTGCTTCTCTTTCTGCTTCTGCGTCTCCTTCTGCTTCACCTTCTGCTGCTCCTTCTCCTTCTTCTGTTTCTCCCTGTGCATCTGCTACTTATGCTTCTTCTTTTTCTTCTGCTTCTGCTTTTCCAGCTTCTGCTGCTTCTCCTTCTCCTTCTGCTTCAGGTTGTCCTTCTGGTTATTGGGCTTCTTCTGTTTCTTCTGCTTCTGCTTCTCCTGCTACTGTTCTCATGCTTCTCTTTCTGCTTCTCCTTCTGCTTCTGCTTCTCCTTCTGCACCTTCTCCTTCTTCTGTTTCTTCTTCTTCTTCTGCTTCTCCCGATTCTGCTACTTCTGCTTCTCCTGCTTTTCCTTCTCCTTCTGCTTCTCCTTCTCCTTCTTCTGCTCTTTCTGCTTCTGCTTCTTCTGATTCTCCAACTTCTCCTTCTTCTTCTCCTTCTGTTTCTGCTTCTCTATCTGCTTCTGCATCTCCTTCTGCTTCACCTTCTGCTGCTCCTTCTCCTTCTTCTGTTTCTCCCTCTGCTTCTGCTACTTATGCTTCTTCTTTTTCTTCTGCTTTTGCTTCTCCTGCTTCTTCTGCTTCTCCTGCCTTTCTTTCTGCTTCTGCTTATCCTTCTGTTTCTCCTACTCCTATTCCTTCTCTTTCTCTTTCTCCTTCTTCTTCTTCTGCTTCTCCTGCTGCTCCTTCTTCTGCTTCTTCTGCTTTTTCTGTTTCTTCTTCTTCTTCTGCATCAGCTTCTGCTTCTTCTGCTTCTCCTTCTGCTTCTGATTCTCCTTCTGCTTCTGCTCTTCTCCTTCTTCTGCTTCTGCTTCTCCTGCTTCTTCTTTTTCTGCTTCTCCTACTTCTCCTTCTGCTTCTCCGTCCTATTCTCATTCTCCTTCAATTTCTCCTTCTTGTGCTTCTCATTCTGCTTCTGCTTCTGCTTCTCCTGCTTCTGCTTCTTCTGTTTCTCCTTCTGCTTCTCTTTCTGCTTCTAATTCTATTCTGCTCCTCCTACTACTAATCCTTCTCTTTCTCCTTCTTCGTCTTCTTCTTCTTCTTCTTCTTCTTCTTCTTCTTCTTCTTCTTCTTCTTCTTCTTCTGCTTCTCGTTCTGCTTCTGCTTCTTCTGCTTGTTCTGTTTCTTCTGCTTCTGCTTTTCCAGCTTCTCCTGCTTCTGCTTCTCCTTTTGCTTCAGGTTCTCCTTCTGGTTCTTGGGCTTCTTCTGTTTCTTCTGTTTCTCCTGCTACTGCTTCTTCTGCTTTTTCTGCTTATCTTTCTGCTTGTCCTTCTGCTTCTGCTTTTCCTTCTGCTCCTTCTCCTTCTTCTGTTTCTTCTTCTTCTTCTTCTTCTTCTTCTTCTTCTTCTTCTTCTTCTTCTTCTTCTTCTTCTTCTTCTTCTTCTTCTTCTTCTTCTTCTTCTTCTTCTTCTTCTTCTTCTTCTTCTTCTGATTCTCCCGCTTCTGCTTCTTCTGCAAACTCCTGCTTGTCCTTCTCGTTCTGCTTCTCCTTCTTCTGC
>NW_012317170.1:0-1948 GCF_000151885.1 Dipodomys ordii
AGAGCGGGGACACAGCAGGGACACAGCGGGGACACAGCGGACACAGCGGACACAGCGGGACACAGCGGGGGACAAAGAGGGACACAGAGGGGGACACAAGTGGGGACACAACGGGACACATCGCAGGACACAGCAAGGACACAGCGGAACACAGCGGGGAATACAGTGAGGACACTGTGGGACCCAGCGGGACACAGCGTCGATACAGCAGGGACAAAGCGGGACACAGCGGGGTACACAAGTGGGGACACAACGGGACACATCGCAGGACACAGCAAGGACACAGCGGAACACAGCGTGGGACACAGCGAGGACACAGCGGGACACAGTGGGGAAAAAATTGGGACACAGCGGGGACACAGCAGTGGACACAGCGGGACACAGCGGGGGACACAGCGGGACAGCGACGGACACAGCGGGACACAGTGGGACACAGCAGGGACACAGCAGGGACACAGCGGAGGACACAGTGGGATACAGCGGGACACAGCGAGGGACATAGCGGGACACAAGAGGACATAGCGGTGGACACAGCGTTACCCAGCAGGTTACACAGATGGCAACACAAAGGGACCCAGTGGGGGACACATCGGGACACAGCGGGACACAGTGGGACATAGCGGGGACAAAGCGGGGGACACAGCAGGGGACAGAGTGGGAGACAGTGGGGGACACAGCGAGGACACAGCGGCGACACAGCGGGGACTCCGCGGGGGACACAGCGGGGGACAAATTGGGACACCATGGGACACAGTGTGACAGAGCGGGACACAGCTAGGTACATAGCTGGGGACACAACGGGAAACAGCGGGGGACACAGCGGGACACAGCGGGAAACAGCGGGAAACAGCGGTGACCCTGCGGGGACACAGCGGGACACAGCGGGGGACACAGCAGGACACAGCGGGGGACACAGTGGAACACAGTGGTGGACAGAGCGTGGGACACAGCGAGACACAGCGGGGACCAAGCAGGACACAGCGGGGTACACAGCGGGACACAGCGGGGACACAGCGGGGAAAAAGCGGGACACAGCGGTTTCCAGCAGGGACACAGCGGGACACAGTGTTTCAGAGCGGGGACACAGCGGGACACAGTGGGGGACACAGCGAGGACACAGCGGGACACAGCGGGGGACAGAGCGAGGACACAGCGGGACATAATGGGGGCAACAGCGGGACACAACAGGGACATAGCAGTGGACACAGCGGGAAACAGCGGGGGACACAGCAGGACACAGCCAGACACAGCGGGGGACACTGGTGGGACACAGCGTTACAGAGCGGAGACACAGCGGGACTCAGCGGGGGACACAGCAGTACACAGAGTTACAGAGCGGGGACACAGCGGGACTCAGCGGGGGACACAGCAGTACACAGCGGGACACAGCGGGGGACACAGCCGGACACAGAGGGGGAGACAGAGGGGTACACAACGGGACACAGAGGGGAACCCAGCGAGGACACAGAGGAACCCAGCGCGACACAGCGTCGATATAGCGGGGACACAGCGGGACACTGCGGGGTACACAGCTTGGGACACAAAGGGACACATCAGGGGACACAGCGAGGACACAGAGGAACACAGCGTGGGACACAGCGAGGACACAGCGGGACACAGCGGGACACAGCAGGGACACAGCAGTAGACACAGCGGGGGACACAGCGAAACACAGAATCGAAAGAGCGGGGAAACAGCGGTACACAGCGGGGTACAAAGCTGGGGACACAACGGGACACAGCAGGGGACACAGCGAGGACACAGCGGAATACAGAGTGGGACACAGCGAGGACACAGCGGGGACACAGCAGGGACACAGCAGGGACACAGCGGGACACAACAGGACACAGCGAGGGACACAGCAGGACACAGCGGGGGACACAGCGATGGACACAACGGGACACAACGGGGAACAGCTGGGACAAAGCGTGAGACACAGTGTGGACAG
>NW_012317171.1:0-1948 GCF_000151885.1 Dipodomys ordii
GACACAGCGGGGGACACAGCAGGACACAGCTGGACACAGCGGGGGACACAGTGGGGACACAGCGAGGGAAACTGCGGGGGACACAGCGAGACACAGAGGGACACAGCCGGGACACAGCATTGACACATCAGGGTACACAGCGAGGACACAGCGGGGGACAAAGCGGGGACACAGTGGGGGACAAAGTGGGGACACAGTGAGGGAAACAGCGGGGGACACAGCGGGAAACAGAGGGACACAGCTGGGACACAGCATTGACACATCGGGGAACACAGCGGGACACAGCGGAGGACACAGCCGGGGACACAGCTGGAAAAAGCGGGGCACAGCGGAGGACACAGCATGGGACACAACGGTACACAGCGGGACACAGCGGGGAAACATCAGAAACACAGCGGGACACTGCGGAGGACAGCGTGGACAAAGTGGGACACAGCGGGTCACAGCGGGGGACACAGCGGGGGAAACAGCCGGACACAGGGGGACACAGCGGGACACAGTGGGGACACAGCGGTGGACACAGAGGGGACACAGCGGGGGACACAGCGGGACACAGAGGAGGACACAGCGGGACACAGCGGAGAACATAGCGGTTGACACAGCGGGACACAGTGGGGGACACATCGGGGGATACAGCGTGGACACAGAGGGACACAGCGGGGGACACAGCGGGGACACATCGGGACATAGTGGGGGACACAACGGGATATAGGGGGGACACAGCGGGACACAGCGGGGACACAGCGGGGGCCACAGCTGGACACAGCGGGATACAGCGGGGACACAGCTGGACAGAGCGCGGTACACAGGGGGACACAGCAAGAACACAGCGGGACACAGAGGGACACAGCGAGGACACAGCTGGACACAGCGGGGTAGACAGCGGGACTCAGCGGGGACACAGCAAGGACACAGAGGGACACAGCGGGACACAGCAGGAAACAGCGGGCCACAGCGGTGACACAGCTGGACAGAGCGCGGTACACAGGGGGACACAGCGGGGACACAGCGAGGACACAACGGGACACAGAGGGACACAGCGGGAAACAGCGGGACACAGTGAGACACAGAGGGGGACACAGCAGGGGACACAGCCGGACACAGCGAAGACACAGCGGGACACAGCGGAGGACACAGCGGGGGACCCAGCGGGACACAGCGCGGGACAAAGCAGGGAAATGCGGGACACAGCTGGGGACACAGCCGGACACAGCGGTACATATGGGGACACATCGTGGGACACAGCAGGACACAGTGCAGACACAGAGGGACACAACGGGGGACACAGCGGGGACACAGTGGGGGACACAGCGGGGAACACATCTGTGAACACAGCGGGACACAGCAGGGACACAGCGGGGACACAGCAGGGCACAGCGGAGGACACAGCAGGGGACACAACGGTAAACAGCAGAACAAAGAGGGGAAACATCGGAGACACAGCGGGACACAGCGTGGGACAGTGGGGGCACAGCGGGACACAGCGGGACACAGCGGGGGACAGCGGGGACACACCTGGGGACAACGGGGACACAGCGGTGACATAGAGGGGGAGACAGCGGAGACACTGAGGGACACAGCGGGGGACACAGCGGGGGACACAGGCGGGCACAGCGGGACACAGCAGGGATACAGCGGGGGACTCAGTGGGGGACAATGTGGGACACAGCGAGGGACACAGCGGGGGACACAGCAGGACACAGCAGGGACACAGCGGAACACAGCGGGGGACACAGCAGGACCCAGCAGGGGACAGAGCGGGGGACAGAACGGGGACACAGCGGAGCACCGCGGGGGACACAGCGGAACACAGCGGGACACAGCGGGACACAGCAGGGGGACACAGCGGGGACACAGCGGGGAAACAGCGGGACACAGCGGGGGACACAGCGGGACACAGCTGGACACAGCGGGGGACATAGTGGGGACACAGCGGGTGAAACTGCGT
>NW_012317172.1:0-1948 GCF_000151885.1 Dipodomys ordii
GTGGTGGACACAACGGTGGTCACAGCGGGACACAGTGGGGAACACAGTGAGGACACAGCGTGAAACACTGCGAGGTCACAGCGGGGGACAAAGCGGGACAACACGGGACACAGTGTGACACAGTGGGACACAGCGGGGACACTGCAGGGGCACAGCGAGACAAAGCGGGTGACACAGCGAGACACAGCGGGGGACACAGCGGGGATCAGCAGGGGACAGAGAGGGGACACAGAGGGATACAGCGGGGGACACAGAGGGGTACACAGCGGGACACAGCCGGAAACACAGCGCGGACACAGCGGGTCACACCGGGACACAGCGTCAATACAGCGGGGACAGAGAGGGTCACAGCAGGGACACAGCGGGACACAGCGGGACACAGCGGGGGACACAGCGGGACACAGCGGGAACACAGCGGGACACAGTGGAACACAGCGTGGGACACAGTGAGGACACAGCAGGACACAGTGGGACACAGCGGTGACACAGCAGGGACACAGCGGGGACACAGCGGGGACACAGAGGGGGACACAGCGGGACACAACGAGGAACACAGCGAGGACACAGCGGGACCCAGCAGGACACAGCGTCGATACAGTGGGGACACAGCAGGACACAGCGGGGTACACAGCTGGGGACACAAAGGGACACAGCGGGGGACACAGCGAGGACTAGCGGGACACAGCGGGACACAGCGGGACACAGCGAGGACACTGCCCGAACATAGCGGGACACAGCGGGGTACACAGAGGGACACAGCGGGACACAGCTTGGGATACACGGAGGACACAGCTGGACACAGTGGGGGACACAGCGAGGACACAGCGGTACAGTGGGGTGCGGGATACAGCGGGGGACACAGCGGGAGACAGCGGGGGACACAGCGAGGACACAGCGGGACACAGTTGCGACACAGAGGGGACTCAGTGGGGGACACAGCGGGGGACAAAGCAGGACACCACGGGACAGTGTGACACAGCGGGACACAGCGGGGACACTGCACGGACACAGAGGTACAAAGCGGGGTACACAGCGGGGACTCAGCGGGGGACACAGCGGGGGACAAAGCGGGACACCACGGAACACAGCGGGTCACAGCGGGAAACAGCGGTGACCCTGTGGGGACACAGCGAGACCCAGTGGGGGACACAGCGGGACACAGCGGGGACTCACCTGGGGACACAGCGAAGGACAAACTGGGACACCACGGGACACAGTGGGACACAGCGGGACACAGCGGGGACACTGCGGGAACATAGCGGGACACAGCGGGGGACACAGGGGGACACAGCAGGACACAGCAGGGACAGAGCGGGACACAGCGGGACACAGCGGGGACACTGCGGGAACATAGCGGGACACAGGGGGACACAGCAGGACACAGCAGTGGACACAGCGGGAACACAGCTGGACACAGCGGGGTACACAGTGGGACACAGGGGGCACACAGTGGGGACACAGCGGGGGACACAGCGGGGGACAGCAGAGGACAGAGAGGGGACACAGCGGACACAGCGGGGTACACAGAGGGACACAGCGGGCACACAGTGGGGACACAGCGGGACAAAGCAGGACACAGCGGGGACAGAGCAGGACAGAGCGTGACACAGCGAGGACACATTGGGACACAGCGGGACACAGAGGAACTCAGCGGGAGACACAGCAGTACACAGCGGGAAACAGTGTGACACACCGGGGAGACAGCAGGGACACAGTGGGGGACCCTGCAGGACACAGCAGGTCACAGCGGGGGACACAGCGGGACACAGCGGGGGACACAGCGAGGACACAGCAGGACACAGTTGCGACACAGAGGGGACTCAGTGTGGGACACAGCGGGGGACAAAGCAGGACAAAACGGGACAGTGTGACACAGCGGGACACAGCGGGAACACTGCACGGACACAGCGGTACAAAGCGGGGGACACAGCGGGGACTCAGCGGGACA
>NW_012317173.1:0-1948 GCF_000151885.1 Dipodomys ordii
GTGTACCCCCCTGAGTCCTCGCTGAGTTTCCCCCTGTGTCCAGCTTTTTCCACGCTGTGTCCCCCGCTGTCTCCTGCTTTGTCCCACACTGTGTCCCGCTGTGACTGCTGTGTCCTCGCTGTGTTCCCCGCTGTGTCCCGCTGTGTCCCCGCTGTGTCCCCCGCTGTGTCCGCTGTGTCCCGCTCTGTACCCCGCTGTGTCCCGCTATGTTCCCACAGTGTCCCCGCTGTGTCCCGTTGTGTCCCATTGTGTCCCGTGGTGTCCCAGTTTGTCCCACGTTGAGTCCCCCGGTGAGTCCCCGCTGTTTTCCACTGTGTCCCCCACTGGGTCCCGCTGTGTCTACTGCTGTGTCCCCGCTGTGTCCCGCTGTGTCCCGCTGTGTCCTCGCTGTGTCCCACACTGTGTTCCGCTGGGTCCTCGCTGTGTCCCCCGATGTGTCCCCGCTGAGTCCCGCTGTGTTCCCACTCTGTCCCGCTGTGTCCCCGCCGTATCGACGCTGTGTCCCGCTGGATCCCGCTGTGTCCTCGCTGTGTTCCCCGCTGTGTCCCGCTGAGTACCCCTCTGTGTCCCACTATGTCCCGCTGTGTCCCCCGCTGTGTCCCGCTGTGTCCCGCTGTGTCCTCGCGGTGGGCCTGCTGTGTCCTGCTGTATACTGCTGTGTCCCCCGCTGAGTCCCCCGCTGTGTCCTACTGTGTCACGCTGTGTCCCCCCTGTGTCCCCCGCTGTGTCCTACTGTGTCTCGATGTGTCCCCCGCTGTGTCCCCTGCTCTGTCCCACTGTGTCCCCCGCTGTGTCCCGCTCTGTCCACTGCTGTGTCCCTGCTGTGTCCAGCTTTTTCCCCTGCTGTTTCCCGCTGTTTCCTGGCTGTGTCCCGCTGTGTCTCTGCTGTGACCCTCAGTGTCCCGATGTGTCCCCGCTCTGTTCTGCTGTGTCCTCGTTGTGTCCCACGCTTTGTTCCACTGAGTCCTCGCTGTGTCCCCCGATGTGTCCCGTTGTGTCCCCAGCTGTGTAACCCGCTGTGCCCCAATATGTCCCTGCTGTATCGACGCTGTGTCCCGCTGGGTCCCGCTGGGTCCTCTCTGTGTTCCCAGCTGTGTCCCGCTGTATACCACTCTGTGTCCCCCTCTGTGTCCCGCTGTGTCCCCCGCTGTTTCCCGCTGTGCCCCGCTGTATCCCCCGCTGTGTCCTTGCTGTGTCCCCGCTGAGTCCCGCTGTGTTCCAGCTCTGTCCCGCTGTGTCCCCGCTGTATCGACGCTGTGTCCCGCTGTGTCCCGCTGTGTCCTCGCTGTGTTCCCTGCTGTGTCCTGCTGTGTAACCCTCTGTGTCCCCCTCTGTGTCCCGCTGTGTCCCCCGCTGTGTTCCACTGTGTTCCGCTGTGTCCCCCGTTGTGTCCCCCACTGTGTCCCACTGTGTCCCCTGCTGTGTCCTGCTGTGCCCCAATGTGTCCCGCTGTGTACTGCTGTGTCCCCGCTGAGTCCTGCTGTGTCCCCGCTCTGTCCCGCTGTGTCCCCGCTGTATCGACGCTATGTCCCGCTGTGTCCCGCTGTGTCCGCACTGTGTTCTCCACTGTGTCCCTCTGTGTACCCCTCTGTGTCCCCCTCTGTGTCCCGTTTTATCCCCCGCTGTGTCCCGCTGTGTCCCCGCAGGATCCCCGCTCTGTCCTGCTGTGTCCCGCTGTGTTCCATGGTGTCCCGCTTTGTCCCCCGCTGTGTCCCCGGCTGAGTCCATGCTGTTGTCCCGCTGTGTCCTTCCTGTGTCCCCCGCTGTGTCCCGCTCTGTCCCCTGCTTTGTCCCGCTGTGTCCCCGCTGATTCCCACTCTATCCTCCCTGTGTCCCTCGCTGTGTTCCGCACTGTTCTTTGCTGTGTCCCTCTGTGTCCCCCTGTGTCCCCCGCTGTATCGACGCTGTGTCCTGCTGTGTCCCGCTGGGTCCTCGCTGTGTTCCCTGC
>NW_012317174.1:0-1948 GCF_000151885.1 Dipodomys ordii
GGGTACACAGCGGGACACAAAGTGTCTCATCGGGGACAGAGTGGGACACAGTCTGACACAGCGGTACACACCGGGGGACACAGCGGGACACAGCGGGGGTCCCAGCGAGGACACAGCGGGACACAGCGGGGGACACAGCGAGGACACAGCGGTGGACACAACGGTGGACACAGCGGGACACAGCGGGGAACACAGCGAGTGTACACAGCGGGACACAGCGGGAAACACTGCGAGGTCACAGCGGGGGACAAAGCGGGACAACACGGGACACAGTGTGACACAGTGGGACACAGCGGGGACACTGCAGGGGCACAGCGGGACAAAGCGGGCGACACAGCAAGACACAGCGGGGGACACAGCGGGGGACACAGCGGGGGACAGACAGGGGACAGAGAGGGGACACAGAGGGACACAGCGGGGGACACAGATGGTTACACAGCGGGACACAGCCGGAAACACAGCGCGGACACAGCGGGACACACCGGGACACAGCGTCAATACAGTGGGGACAGAGAGGGTCACAGCAGGGACACAGCGGGACACAGCGGGGACAAAGCGGGGGACAGAGCGGGGGACAGAGCGGGACACGACGGAACACAGCGGGAAACAGCGGGGTACACAGCGAACACACAGCGGGGGACACAGCGAGGACACAGCGGGACATAGCAGGGGAAACAGCGGGACACAACAGGGACACAGCAGTGGACACATGGGACACAGTGGGGGACACAGCGGGGGACACAGCGGGACACAGCATAGGACACAGAGGACACAGCGGGACCCAACTGGGACAAAGCGGGAGACACAGCGGGACACAGCGCGGGACACAGCGGGACACAGCGGGGGACACAGCGAGGACACAGCGGGGGACACAGAGGGGGACACAGCGGGACACAGCGGGGGACACATGGAGGACACAGCAAGGACACAGCGAGGACACAGTGGGACCCAACGGGACACAGAGTCGATAGAGCGGGGACACAGCGGGGTACACAGCTGGGGACGCAACGGGATACAGTGGGGGACACAGCGGGACACAGCGGGACACAGTGGGACACAGTAGGGTCAAAGCGTGAGACACAGGGGGGACAGAGCGGGAGACAGCGGGACACAGCGGGGGATAAAAGGCGGACACAGCGGGACTCAGTTGGAGACACAGCGGGACACATCAGGACACATCGGGACACAGCGGGGACAATGCAGGGACACAGCTGGGGACATAGAGGGACACAGCGGAGGACAGAGAGCGGTACACTGCAGGACACAGGGGGGAACACAGCGAGGACACAGTGGGATCCAGCGGGGAACACAGCGAGGACACAGCAGGGTACACAGCTGGGGACACAACGGGACACAGCAGGGGACACAGCGAGGACACAGCAGAACACAGCGTGGGGACACAGCGAGGACACAGCGAGACACAGCGGGACACAGCGGGGACACAGCAGGGACACAGCAGGGTACACAGCTGGGGCACACAATTGGACACATCGGGGGGACACAGCGAGGACACAGCAGACACAGCAGGACACAGCAGGGACACAGCAGGGACACAGCAGGGACACAGCGGGGGACACAGCGGGACACAACGGGACACAGCGGGGGACACAGCAGGACACAGCAGAGGAAACAGCGGGGGACACAACGGGACACAACGGGGAACACAGCGAGGACACAGCGGGACCCAGCGGGACACAGCTTCGATACAGAGGGGACACAGCGGGGTACACAGAGGGACACAGCGGGGACACAGCGGGACACAGCTGGTCCCAGCAGGGACACAGCAGGACACAGCGGGACACAGCAGGGGACACAGCGGGACACAGCGGGGGACACAGCAAGGACACAGCGGGACACAGCGGGGGACACAGCGAGGAAACATCGGGACACAGCGGGGGACACAGCAAGGACACAGCGGGGGACACGGCGGCGGACACAGCGGATTGAT
>NW_012317175.1:0-1947 GCF_000151885.1 Dipodomys ordii
TCCACTGCTTCTGCTTCTGCTTCTTTGCTTATTCTTTTTCTTCTGCTTCTGCTTCTACTGCTTCTCCTTATGCTGCTGCTTCCTCTTCTTCTTCATCTTCTTCTTCTTCTTTTTCTTTTTCTTCTTCTTCTTCTTCTTCTTCTTCTTCTTCTTCTTCTTCTTCTTCTTCTTCTTCTTCTTCTTCTTCTTCTTCTTCTTCTTCTGCTGCTGCTGCTGCTGCTTCTGCTTTTCCTGCTTCTACTGCTTCTCTTTCTGCTTGTGCTTCTCCTTCTGCTTCTCCTTCTGCTTCTCCTATTGCTTCTGCTGCCCTTCCTTCTCCTTCTCCTTCTCCTACTTCTGCTTCTCCTTCTGCTTCTGCTTCTTCTGCTTCTCCTGCTTCTCATTCTGCATCTTCTTCTGCTTCTGCTTCTCCTGCTGCTGCTTCTCCTGATTCTGCATTTGTGCTTTTCCTGCTTCTCTTTCTTCTTCTTCTCATCTCTGCTCTCTTCTGCTTTCTATGCTTCTGCTGCCTTACTTCTCCTTCTCCTTCTCCTACTTCTGCTTCTCTCTGCTTCTGCTTCTCTGCTTCTCCTTCTGCATCTCTTCTGCTTCTGCTTCTCCTTCTGATGCTTCTTCTGCTTCTGCTTCTCCTTCTCCTTCTTCTGCTTCTCCTTCTGATTCTCCTTCTGCTTCTACTTCTCCTTCTCGTTCTTCTGCTTTTCCTACTGCTTCTCCTTCTGCTTCTGCTACAACGACTACTGCTTCTGCTTCTTCTGTTTCTTCTGCTTCTACTTCTGCTTTTGATTCTCTTTCTGCTTCTGCTTCTCATTCTTCTTCTCATTCTGCTTCTCCAGATTCTGCTTCTTCCACTTCTCCTGCTTCAGGTTCTGCTTCTGCTTCTTCGGATTCTTTTGCTTCTGCTTCTTCTGCTTCCCCTCCTTCTCTTTCTGCTTCTCCTTCTGTTTCTGCTTCACTATCTGCTTCTCCTTCTGCTTCTCCTTCTGCTTCTGCTACTTCTCCTTCTTCTGTTTCTTCTTCTTCTGCTTCTCCTGCTTCTCGTTCTGCTTCTCTTCGTCTGCTTCTCTTTCTGCTTCTGCTTCTGTTTCTTCTGCTTCTTCTTCTTCTTCTACTCCTTCTGTTTCTCCTTCTTCTGCTTCTCCTGCTTCTCCTTCTGCATCTCCTTCTGCTTGTGCTTGTCCTTATGCTTCTTCTTCTACTTCTGCTTCTCCTTCTCCGTCTGCTACTGCTTCTTCTCCTTTTCCTGCTTCTCCTTCTGCTTCTCCTTCTGTTTCTCCTTCTCCTTCTTGTTCTGCTTTTCCTTCTGCTTCTCCTTCTGCATCTTCAGCTTCTTCTGCTACTGCTTCTGCTTCTTCTGTTTCTTCTGCTTCTACTTCTGCTTTTGCTTCTGTCTCTCCTTCTGCTTCTCCTTCTGGTTCTCCTTCTTCTTCTCCAGGTTCTGCTTCTTCTGCTTCTCCTTCGGCTTCAGGTTCTTCTTCTGCTTCTTCGTCTTCTTCTGCTTCTATTTCTGCATCTCCTTCTGTTTCTGCTTCTCCTTCTGCTTCTGCTTCTTCTCCTTCTTCTATTTCTTCTTCTACTTCTCCCGCTTCTGCGTCTCCTTCTTCTCCTTCTGTTTCTCTTTATGATTTTCCTTCTGCTTCTCCTTCTCCTCCTTCTTCTGCTTCTCCTTCTGCTTCTGCTTCTGCTTCTCCTTCTGCATCTACTTCTGTTTCAATTTCTCCTTCTTCTGCTTTTCATTCTGCTTCTGCTTCTCCTGCTTCTGCTTCTCCTGCTTCTCCTTCTCCTTCTCTTTCTGCTTCTGCTTATCCTTCTGTTTCTTCTACTCCAAATCCTTCTCTTTCTCCTTCTCCTTCTTCTGCTTCTGCTTCTCCTGCTGCTTCCTCTTCTGCTTCTTCTGCTTTTTCTCAATGTCTACTTCAGATTCTGCTTATTCTGCTTCTCCTGCTTCTC
>NW_012317176.1:0-1947 GCF_000151885.1 Dipodomys ordii
TTCTGCTTATCCTTTTGCTTCTCCTACTCCTAATCCTTCTCTTTCGCCTTCTCCTTCTTGTTCTTCTGCTTGTCCTGGTGCTTCTGCTTCTGCTTATTCTACTATTTCTGTTTCTTCTGCTTCTGCTTCAGATTGTGCTTCTTCTGTTTCTCCTTCTGCTTCAGATTCTGCTTCTGCTTCTTCGGCTTCTCCTGTTTCTTCTGCTTCTGCTTCTCCTGCTTCTTCTGCTTCTCCTGCTTCTCTTTCTGCTTCTCCTTCTGCTTCTGCTTCTCCTTCTGCTTCTGCTTCTGCTCTTCTCCTTGTTCTGTTTCTTTTGCTTCTGTTTCTTCTGCTTCTTCTTCTTCTGTTTCTTCGGATTCTACTTCTGCTTCTCCTTCTTCTCCTTCTCTTTCTGCTTCTTCTGATTCTCCTGCTTCTCCTTCTTGTTCTCCTTCTGTTTCTGCTTCTCTTTCTGCTTCTGCTTCTCCTTCTGCTGCTCCTTCTCCTTCTCCTTCTTCTGCTTCTCTCACTGCTTCTGCTTCTGCTTCTTTTGCTTATTCTTTTTCTTCTGCTTCAGCTTCTCCTGCTTCTGCTTCTTCTCCTTCTACTGCTTCTCCTTATACTTCTCCTTATGCTTCTCCTTATGCTGCTGCTTCTTTTTCTTCTTCTTCTTCGTCTTCTTCTTCTTCTCTTTCTTCTGCTTTTGCTTTTCCTGCCTCTTCTGCTTGTACTGCTTCTCTTTCTGCTTCTTGTCCTTCTCCTGTTTCTTCTCCTTCTGCTTCTCCTGCTTCTGCTTCTTCTGCTTTTCCTGCTTCTCTTTCTGCTTCTCCTTCTGCTTCTCCTTCTGCTTCTGCTCCTTCTCCTTCTTCTGTTTCTTCTTCTTCTGCTTCTCGTGCTTGTGCTTCTTCTGCTTCTCCTGCTTCTCGTTCTGCTTCTCTTCGTCGGCTTCTCTTTCTATTTCTGCTTCTGCTTCTTCTGATTCTGATTCTTCTCCTTCTTCTTCTCCTTCTGCTTCTGCGTCTTCTGCATTTCCTGCTTCTCCTTCTGGATCTCCTTCTGCTTGTGCTTTTCCTTCTGCTTCTTCTTCTGCTCCGGCTTCTCCTTCTCCTTCTTCTGCTTCTCCGTCTGATTCTGTTTCATCTGCTTTTCCTGCTTCTCCTTCTGCTTTTCCTTCTATATCTCCTTCTCATTCTTCTGCTATTCCTTCTGCTTCTCTTTCTGGATCTGCATCATCAGCTTCTTCTGCTACTGATTCTGCTTCTTCTGTTTCTTCTGCTTCTCCTTCTGCTTCTCCTTCTGCTTTTGCTTCTCTTTCTGCTTCTGCTTCTCCTTCTGGTTCTCCTTCTTCTTCTCCAGATTCTGCTTCTTCTGCTTCTCCTGCTTCTCCTTCTGCTTTAGGTTCTGCTTTTGCTTCTTCGGCTTCTTCTGCTTCTATTTCTGCTTCTCCTTCTGTTTCTGCTTCTCTTTCTGCTTCTGCTTCTTCTCCTTCTTCTATTTCTTCTGATTCTGCTTCTCCTGCTTCTGCTTCTCCTGCTTCTCCTTCTGTTTCTCTTTATGCTTCTCCTTCTGCTTCTCCTTCTTCTGCTTCTACTACTGCTTCTGCTTCTCCTTTTGCATCTTCTTCTGTTTCAATTTCTCCTACTTCTGCTTTTCATTCTGCTTCTGCTTCTCCTGCTTCTGCTTCTTCTGCTTCTCCTGTTTCTCCTTCTCATTCTCCTTATCTTTCTGCTTCTGCTTATCCTTCTGTTTCTCCTACTCCTAATCCTTCTCTTTCTCCTTCTCCTTCTTCTTCTCCTTCTTCTTCTTCTTCTTCTTCTTCTTCTTCTTCTTCTTCTTCTTCTTCTTCTTCTTCTTCTTCTTCTACTTACATCTTCCAATAATTCTTCTTCTTCTTCTTCAGCTTACAGAATGCCTATTAATCAAGCGTATAAGGCGTATGATGCCCCCTACACAACAAGGGTCAATATA
>NW_012317177.1:0-1947 GCF_000151885.1 Dipodomys ordii
TCTCTCTCTCTCTCTCTCTCTCTCTCTCTCTCTCTCTCTCTCTCTCTCTAATTCTTCTCTTCTTCTCTTCTCTGCTTCTGTTTTCCCGCTTCTTATGCTTCTACTGCTTCTCTTTCTGCTTCTCATTCTGCTTCTGCTTCTCCTTCTGCTTCTCCTATTGCTTCTGCTGCTCTTCCTTCTCCTTCTCCTACTTCTACTTCTTCTTCTGCGTCTGCTTCTTCTGCTTCTCCAGCTTCTCCTTCTGCATCTTCTTCTGCTTCGTCTTCTCCTTCTGCTGCTTCTGCTTCTTTTGCTTCTCCTTCTGCTTCTCCTTCTGCTTCTTCTGCTTCTCCTTCTGATTCTCCTTCTGCTTCTGCTTCTGTTTTTCCTTCTCCTTCTCGTTCTTCTGCTTTTCCTTCTGCTTCTGCTGCAACTGTTACTGCTTCTGCTTCTTCTGTTTCTTCTGCTTCTCCTGCTGCTTTTGATTCTCTTTCCGCTTCTGCTTCTCCTTCAGCTGCTCATTCTGCTTCTCCAGATTCTGCTTCTTCTGCTTCTCCTGCTTCTCATTCTGCCTCAGGTTCTGCTTCTGCTTCTTCGGATTCTTATGCTTTTGCTTCTCCTGCTGCTGCTTCTTCTGCTTCCCCTCCTTCTCTTTCTGCTTCTCCTTCTGTTTCTGCTTCTCCTTCTGCTTCTGCTTCTTGTCCTTCTCCTGTTTCTTCTGCTTCTGCTTCTCTTGTTTCTGCATCTCCTGCTTCTCCTTCTGCTGCTCTTTCTGCTTCTCCTGCTGCTTTTCCTTCTACTGCTTCTTCTTCTGCTTCTCTTTCTGCTTCTCTTTCTCCTACTCCTTCTCCTTCTCGTTCTTCTGCTTTTACTTCTGCTTCTCCTTCTGCTTCTGCATCTTCTGCTTCTTCTACTACTGCCTCCGCTTCTTCTGTTTCTTCTGCTTCCCCTTCTGCTTCTCCTTCTGCTTTTGCTTCTCTTTCTGCTTCTGCTTCTCCTTCTGCTTCTCCAGATTCTGCTTCTTCTGCTTCTCCTGCTTCTCTTTTGCTTCAGGTTCTGCTTCTGCTTCTTTGGCTTCTTCTGCTTCTGCTTCTCCTGCTGCTGCTTCTTCTGCTTCTCCTGCTTTTCTTTTTGCTTTTCCTTCTGTTTCTGCTTCTCCTTCTGCTTCTTCTCCTTCTGCTTCTGCTTCTTCTCCTTCCTATGTTTCTTTTGCTTCTGCTTCTCCTGCTTCTGCTTCTCCTGCTTCTCTTTGTGCTTCTCTTTGTGCTTCTCTTTCTGCTTCTCCTTCTCCTTCTCCTTCTTCTGCTTCTCCTTTTGCTTCTGCTTCTGCTTCTGCTTCAATTTCTCCTTCTGCTTCTCATTCTGCTTCTGCGTCTTCTGTTTATTCTGCTTCTCCTGCTTCTGCTTCTCCTGCTTCTCCTACTTCTCGTGCTGCTTCTCCTTATGCGTCTCTTTCTGCTTCTGCTTATCCTTTTGCTTCTCCTACTCCTAATCCTTCTCTTTCGCCTTCTCCTTCTCCTTCTGCTTCTCCTGCTTCTCCTTCTGCATCTTCTTCTGCTTCTGCTTCTGCTGCTTCTTCTGCTTCTGCTTCTCCTTCTTCTGCTTCTCCCTCTGATTCTGATTCTTATGCTTATTCTTTTTCTTCTGCCTCTGCTTCTCCTGCTTCTGCTTCTCCTGCTTCTGCTTCTTCTGCTTCTACTGCTTCTCCTTCTCCTTCTCCTTCTTCTTCTTCTTCTTCTTCTTCTTCTTCTTCTTCTTCTTCTTCTTCTTCTTCTTCTTCTTCTTCTTCTTCTTCTTCTTCTTCTTCTTCTTCTTCTTCTTCATCTTCTTCTTCTTCTTCTAAATCTTCTTCTTAATCTTCTTCTCCTTCTCCTCCTCCTCCTCCTTCTTCTTCTTCTTCTGCTCTTCTCTCTACTTCTCTTCTCTCTCTTATTACTCTCCTCTGCTGCTCTCTGCTACTCCTCTCTC
>NW_012317178.1:0-1947 GCF_000151885.1 Dipodomys ordii
TGCTTCTGCTTCTGTTTTTCCTTCTCCTTCTCGTTCTTCTGCTTTTCCTTCTGCTTCTGTTGCAACTGCTACTGCTTCTGCTTCTTCTGTTTCTTCTGCTTCTCCTGCTGCTTTTGATTCTCTTTCCGCTTCTGCTTCTCCTTCAGCTTCTCATTCTGCTTCTCCAGATTCTGCTTCTTCTGCGTCTCCTGCTTCTCATTCTGCTTCAGGTTCTGCTTCTGCTTCTTCGGATTCTTATGCTTCTGCTTCTCCTGCTGCTTCTTCTTCTTCTTCCCCTCCTTTTCTTTCTGCTTCTCCTTCTGTTTCTGCTTCTCCTTCTGCTTCTGCTTCTTGTCCTTCTCCTGTTCTTCTGCTTCTCCTTCTCTTGTTTCTGCATCTCCTGCTTCTCCTTCTGCTGCTCTTTCTTCTTCTCCTGCTGCTTTTCCTTCTACTGCTTCTTCTTCTGCTTCTCTTTCTGCTTCTGCTTCTCCTTCGGCTTCTGCTCCTTCTCCTTCTTCTGTTTCTTCTTCTTCTGCTTCTCCCGCTTCTGCTTCTTCTGCTTCTCGTTCTGCTTCTCTTCATCGGCTTCTCTTTCTACTTCTACTTCTTCTGCTTCTGCTTCTTCTCTTTAGTTCTTCTCCTTCTGCTTCTGCTTCTTCTCCTTCTCCTGCTTCTCCTTCTGCATCTCCTTCTGCTTGTGCTTTTCCTTGTGCTTCTTCTTCTGCTTCTGCTTCTCCTTCTTCTGCTTCTCCGTCTGCTTCTGCTCCTTCTGCTTCTCCTGATTCTCTATCTTCTTCTCCTTCTGCTTCTCCTCTGTTTCTCCTTCTCCTTCTCGTTCTTCTGCTATTTCTTGTGCTTCTTTTTCTGCTTCTACATCTTCAGCTTCTTCTGTTACTGCTTCTGTTTCTTCTGCTTCTCCTTCTGCTTCTCCTTCTGCTTTTGCTTCTCTTCCTGCTTCTGCTTTTCCTTCTGCTTCTCCAGATTCTGCTTCTTCTGCTTCTCCGTCTGCTGCTCCTTCTGTTTCTCCTTCTCCTTCTCGTTCTTCTGCTATTTCTTGTGCTTCTTTTTCTGCTTCTACATCTTCAGCTTCTTCTGTTACTGCTTCTGTTTCTTCTGCTTCTCTTTCTGCTTCTCCTTCTGCTTTTGCTTCTCTTTCTGCTTCTGCTTTTCCTTCTGCTTCTCCAGATTCTGCTTCTTCTGCTTCTCCGTCTGCTTCAGGTTCTGCTTCTGCTTCTTCGGATTCTTATGCGTCTGCTTCTCCTGCTTCTGCTTCTTCTGCTTCCCCTCCTTCTCTTTCTGCTTCTCCTTCTGTTTCTGCTTCTCCTTCTGCTTCTGCTTCTTCTCCTTCTGTTTCATCTGCTTCTGCTTCTCCTGCTTCTCGTTCTGCTTCTCTTTCTGCTTTTCTTTCTGCTTCTCCTTCTCATTGTACTGCTTATCCTTCTGGTTCTGCTTCTCCTTCTGCTTCTGCTTCAATTTCTCCTTCTGCTTCTCATTCTGCTTCTGCGTCTTCTGTTTCTTCTGCTTCTCCTGCTTCTGCTTCTCCTGCTTCTCCTACTTTTCGTGCTGCTTTTCCTTCTGCGTCTCTTTCTGCTTCTGCTTATCCTTTTGCTTCTCCTACTCCTAATCCTTCTCTCTTGCCTTCTCCGTCTTCTTCTTCTGCTTCTCCTGCTGCTTCTGCTTCTGCTTCTTTTGCTTATTCTTTTTCTTCTGCTTCTGCTTCTCCTGCTTCTGCTTCTTCTGCTTCCACTGCTTCTCCTTATGCTTCTCCTTATGCTTCTCCTTATGCTTCTCCTTATGTTTCTTCTTCTTCTTCTTCTTCTTCTTCTTCTTCATCTTCTTCTTCTTCTTCTTCTTCTTCTTCTTCTTCTTCTTCTTCTTCTTCTTCTTCACTTTCGTCCTTCTTCTGCCTTTCCTGATTTCTTCTGGCTTCAACTGCTTCTCTTTCTGCTTCTCATTCTGCTTTCTGCT
>NW_012317179.1:0-1947 GCF_000151885.1 Dipodomys ordii
AGCACGAGAAGTAGGAGTAGCAGGAGAAGAAGAAGCAGGAGAAGCAGAATATACAGAAGGCTCAGAAGCAGAATGAGAAGCAGAAGGAGAAATTGAAGCAGAAGGAGAAGCAGAAGCAGAATAAGAAGCAGAAGAAGGAGAAGGACAAGGAGAAGGAGAAAGAGAAGCGGAAAGAGAAGCAGAACGAGAAGCAGGAGAAACAGAAGCTGGAGAAGCCGAAGCAGAAGAAACAGAAGAAGGGGAAGAAGCAGAAGCAGAAGGAGAAGCAGAAACAGAAGGAAAAGCAGAAAGAGAAGCAGGAGAAGCAGAAGAAGCAGCAGCAGGAGAAGCAGAAGCAGAAGAAGCAGAAAAAGCAAAAGCAGAACCTGAAGCAGAAGGAGAAGCAGGAGAAGCAGAAGAAGCAGAATCTGGAGAAGCAGAAGGAGAAGCAGAAGCAGAAAGAGGAGCAAAAGCAGAAGGAGAAGCAGAAGAAACAGAAGAAGCAGAGGCAGTATCAGAAGAAGCAGAAGATTCAGAAGCAGAAGGAGAAGCAGAAGGAAAAGCAGAAGAACTAGAAGGAGAAGGAGAAGGAGAAACAGGAGTAGAAGCAGAAAGAGAAGCAGAAGAAGGAGCAGTAGAAGGAAAAGCGGCAGGAGAAACAGAAAGAGCAGCAGAAGGAGAAGCAGGAAATGCAGAAACAGGAGAAGCAGAAGCAGAAGAAACAGGAGAAGGACAAGAAGCAGAAGCAGAAGGAGAAGCAGAAAGAGAAGGAGGGGAAGCAGAAGAAGCAGAAGCAGGAGAAGCATAAGAATCCGAAGAAGCAGAAGCAGAACCTGAAGCAGAAGGAGATGCAGGAGAAGCAGAAGAAGCAGAATCTGGAGAAGCAGAATGAGAAGCAGAAGGAGAAGCAGAAGCAGAAAGAGAATCAATAGCAGAAGAAACAGAAGAAGTAGAAGCACTAGCAGTTGTAGCAGAAGCAGAAGGAAAAGCAGAAGAACAAGAAGGAGAAGGAGAAAGAGAAGGAGAAGCAGAAGGAGAAGCAGAAAGAGAAGCAGGTAAAGCAGAATAAGAAGAAGCAGAAGGAGAATCAGAAGAAGAAGCAGAAGAAGGAGAAGCAGAAGAAGATGCAGAAGGAGAAGCAGGAGAAGCAGAAGAAGCAGAAGCAGAAGGAGAAGGACAAGCAGAAGAAGCAGAAGCAAAAGGAGAAGCAAAAGAAGGAGAAGGAGAAGCAGAAGCAGAATAAGGACAAGCACAAGCAGAAGGAGATGCAGAAGGAGAAGCAGGAGAAGCAGAATAAGCAGAATCTGAAGTAGAAGCAAGAGAAAAAGCAAAAGAAGCAGAAGAGGAAGCAGCAGGAGAACCAGAAGCAGAAGAAGGAGAAGGAGAAAGAGGAGGATTTGTAGTAGAAGAAACAGAAGGATAATCAGAAGCAGAAAGAGAAGGAGAAGGAGAAGCAGGAGAAGCAGAAGCAGGAGAAGCAGAAGCAGAATGAAAAGCAGAAGAAGGAGAAATTGAAACAGAAGAAGATGCAGAAGGAGAAGCAGAAGCAGAAGCAGAAGGAGAAGCAGAAGAAGGAGGGGAAGGAGAAGCAGAAGGAAAATCATAAAGAGAAACAGAAGGAAAAGAAGGAGAAGCAGAAGCGGGAGAAGTAGAAGGAGAAGAAATAGAAGAAGGAGAAGAAGCAGAAGCAGAAGGAGAAGCAGAAACAGAAGGAGATGCAGAAATAGAAGCAGAAGAAGCCGAAGAAGCAGAAGAAGAACCTGAAGCCGAAAGAGAAGCAGAAGAAGCAGAATCTGGAGAAGAAGAAGGAGAACCAGAAGGAGAAGCAGAAGCAGAGAGAGAAGCAAAAGCAGAAGGAGAAGCAGAAGAAGCAGAAGAAGCAGAAGCAGTAGCAGAAGAAGCTGAAGATGCAGAAGCAGAAGGAGAAGCAGAAGGAAAAGCAGAACAAGGAGGAGAAGGAGAAAGAGA
>NW_012317180.1:0-1947 GCF_000151885.1 Dipodomys ordii
TCAATTGGAGATGAGAGTCTCATTGATTTCCCTTCTGGAGCTGGCTTCAAACACTGATCGTCAGATATCAGCATCCCGTATAGTTAGGATTACAAGTGTGAGCCACCGGCACCTGGCTTAACTGTTCCTGATTTGTATGTCCTGTTTAGGAGAGTAAATCTGTCCAGGATATATGGGTGATGTTTCATATTCAATGACTTACAGGCGAGGTTTCCGTGACAGTGACAAATGTTCAGTCCTGGCTCAGATCGAGTTCTTTCACAATGAAGGAATGATGTGTCCTCAGAATGTCTCCTGCTGCGCAGGCTGACTCCAGGTTGCCCTTCTGTCCTTTGCGGAAGAGAGGGAAAATCCCTCCCTTCTTCCTTCTCTCTCCTTTCCGCCTTTCCTTCCAGTCATTCCCTTTCTTCTGGCTATGAATTTATTTACTATCATCTGGCTTCTTTAGCCTAACAGGGAAGTGCAGAGAGAAAACTGTGCAAATTAAGAGTTTGAGGCTTGTGCTGATATTTATCATGGAAACTTAAAGCATCTTGCTGAATTCACTTATTTTTAAAATTTTTTGTTTTGTTTTGTAGGGTCCTTGAGGGTTTTCAACATGGACTATGTATCTTCTGCAAACAAGGTCAGTTTGGTTTCTTCCTCTCTGCAGGGTGGTGGTCATTCTGTGCACAGTACTTCTATGCAGGGTGGTGGTCATTCTGTGCACAGTACTTCTATGCAGGGTGGTGGTCATTCTGTGCACAGTACTTCTATGCAGGGTGGTGGTCATTCTGTGCACAGTACTTCTATGCAGGGTGGTGGTCATTCTGTGCACAGTACTTCTATGCAGGGTGGTGGTCATTCTGTGCACAGTACTTCTATGCAGGATGGTGGTCATTCTGTGCACAGTACTTCTATGCAGGGTGGTGGTCATTCTGTGCACAGTACTTCTATGCAGGGTGGTGGTCATTCTGTGCACAGTACTTCTATGCAGGGTGGTGGTCATTCTGTGCACAGTACTTCTATGCAGGGTGGTGGTCATTCTGTGCACAGTACTTCTATGCAGGGTGGTGGTCATTCTGTGCACAGTACTTCTATGCAGGGTGGTGGTCATTCTGTGCACAGTACTTCTATGCAGGGTGGTGGTCGTTCTGTGCACAGTACTTCTATGCAGGGTGGTGGTTGTTCTCTGCCTTGTACTCCGCAGGGTGGCAGTCATTCTGTGAACAGTACTTCTGGCAGTGTGGGGCAGGCGGAGGGACAGCTTGTTTTGTTCTTGTCTTTAGTCTTTGCCATTAAGGATGGTGCTAGCTGCAGGCTTTTCCTAGTGCAACTTGGTCGCAGAAGTTCCTCTCAAAAGGGATCTGTAGTCCTGGATACTTGGGAGGCAGAGACTGAGAGATAGGGAAATGGGAGTTCCAGATTGGCCCTGGCATAAAAATTTCAGAAACTTCACCTTAGCCCAAGGCTGGACACCTTGTCATCCCAGCGATAGGGGGCACGAGTGTGGTGTGCATGCCTGTCATCACCAGGAAGCACAAACAGGAGGATCACACTCCAGGCTCACCCAGGCAAAAAATGAGGCCCTACCTTGAAAAATCACCAGTGCCAAAAGGGGCTGGAGGTATTGTTCAAGCAGTAGAGCGCCTGCCTAGCAATTATGAGACCTAAAAAAATTACTGTTTCCTGAGAGTTTTTATTTTGATCAATGGATGCTGCATTTTGTCAAATGAATTGACAAATGAATTGCTTTTCTGTATTAATTGATATAATCATGTAATCTTTTCTCTTTGGCTTGTTAACATGGTAGATAGCCTTGATTGATTTTTTGAAAACTGAGCCAGCCTAGAGTACTTAGCACAGCGATTACTCGGCTTCATGTATCACTGAATTCTGTTTGCTAATACATTAATAATTTCCATCTCTGGGTGCATGCAGGATCTTCCTTCCCTCCTTCATTCCCTC
>NW_012317181.1:0-1947 GCF_000151885.1 Dipodomys ordii
CCTTCTCTTTCTGCTTCTCCTTCTGCTTCTGCTTCTTGTCCTTCTCCTGTTTCTTCTGCTTCTGCTTCTCCTGTTTCTGCATTTCCTGCTTCTCCTTCTGCTGCTATTTCTGTTTCTCCTGCCGCTTTTCCTTCTACTGCTCCTTCTTCTGCTTCTCTTTCTGCTTCTACTCCTGTTTCTTCTTCTCCTTTTAGTTCTTCTGCTTTTCCTTCTGCTTCTCCTTCTGCTTCTGAATCTTCTGCTTCTTCTGCTACTGCCTCTGCTTCTTCTGTTTCTTCTGCTTCTCCTTCTGCTTTTGCTTCTCTTTCTGCTTCTGCTTCTCCTTCTGCTTCTCCAGATTCTGCTTCTTCTGCTTCTCCTGCTTCTCCTTCTGCTTCAGGTTCTGCTTTTGCTTTTTCGGCTTCTTCTGTTTCTGCTTCTCCTGCTGCTGCTTCTTCGGCTTCTTCTGCTTCTATTTTTGCTTCTCCTTCTGTTTCTGCTTCTCTTTCTGCTTCTGCTTCTTCTCCTTCTTCTATTTCTTCTGATTCTGCTTCTCCTGCTTCTGTTTCTCCTGCTTCTCCTTCTGTTTCTCTTTATGCTTCTCCTTCTGCTTCTCCTTCTTCTGCTTCTACTACTGCTTCTGCTTCTCCTTCTGCATCTTCTTCTGTTTCTATTTCTCCTTCTTCTGCTTTTCATTCTGCTTCTGCTTCTCCTGCTTCTGCTTCTTCTGCTTCTCCTGCTTCTCCTTCTCATTCTACTTCTCTTTCTGCTTCTGCTTATCCTTCTGTTTCCCCTACTCCTTATCCTTCTCTTTCTCCTTGTTCTTCTTCTGCTTCTCGTTGTTCTTCTGTTTCTTCTGGTGTTCTGTTTCTTCTGCTTCTACTTTTCCAGCTTCTGCTGCTTCTGCTTCTCCTTCTGCTTCAGGTTCTCATTCTGCTTCTTGGGCTTCTTCTGTTTCTTCTGCTTCTGCTTCTCCTGCTACTGCTTCTTCAGCTTCTTCTGCTTCTCTTTTGCTTCTCCTTCTGCTTCTGCTTCTCCTTCTGCTCCTTCTCTTTCTTCTGTTTCTTCTTCTTCTTCTGCTCCTCCCCCTTCTGCTTCTTCTGCTTCTCCTGCTTGTCCTTCTCCTTCTGCTTCTCCTTCTCCTTCTTCTCCTTCTCTTTCTGCTTCTGCTTCTGCTTCTTCTGCTTCTCCAACTTCTCCTTCTTCTTCTCCTTCTGTTTCTGCTTCTCTTTCTGCTTCTGCATCTCCTTCTGCTTCACCTTCTGCTGCTCTTTCTCCTTCTTCTTTTTCTCCCTCTGCTTCTGCTTCTTATGCTTCTTCTTTATCTTCTGCTTCTCCTGCTTCTGCTTCTTATGCTTCTACTGCTTCTTCTGCTTCTGCTTCTTCTGCTTCTACTTCTCTTTGTGCTTCTGCTTCTCCTGCTTGTTTTTCTGCTTCTTCTGCTGCTTCTCCTTCTGCTGCTTCTTCTACTTCTCCTTCTGCTTCTCTTTTTGCTTCTCCTTCTGCTTCTGCTTCTGCTTCTTCTGTTTCTCCTGCCTGAATTTCTGGTTCTACTTCTTCTGCTGCTTCTCCTTCTGCTTCTGCATCTCCTTCTGCTAATGTTTCTGCTTCTTCTGCTTCTTCTCTTTCGGCTTCTCCTGCTTCTGCTTCTTGTGCTTCTCCTGCTTCTCTTTCTGCTTCTCATTCCGCTTCTGCTTCTCCTTCTGCTTCTCCTTCTCCTCCTTCTCCTTCTCCTACTTCTGCTTCTCCTTCAGCTTCTGCTTCTTCTGCTTCTCCTGCTTCTCCTTCTGCATCTCCTTCTGCTTGTGCTTCTCCTTATGCTTCTTCTTCTGCCTCTACTTCTCCTTCTCCTTCTTTTGCTTCTCCTTTTGCTTCTGCTTCTTCTGCTTTTACTGCTTCTCCTTCTGCTTCTGCTTCTCCTGCTTCTCCTTCTGCATCTTCTTCTGCTTCTGCTTCTCCTTCTCCTTC
>NW_012317183.1:0-1947 GCF_000151885.1 Dipodomys ordii
CAGAGAAGCAGAAGCAGGAGAAGCAGATGAAAAGAATAAGCAATAGATCTGAATCAGAGGGAGAAGCAGAAGAATGGAGAAGGAGCAGAAGGAGAAAGAGATGTAGAAGGAGAATCAGAATGAGAAGCAGCAGAAGGAGAAGCAGAAGCAGATGAAGATGCAGAAGGAGAAGCAGGAGAAGCAGATGAAGCAGAAGCAGAAGGAGAATCAGAAGTAGGAGAAGGAGGAGAAGGAAGGGCAGCAGAAGCAATAGGAGAAGCATTAGGAGTAGCAGAAGCAGAATGAGAAGCAAAAAGAGAAGCAGTAGAAGCAGAAAAACCAGGAGAAGCAGAAGAAAGAGAAGAAGAAGAAGAAGAAGAAGAAGAAGAAGAAGAAGAAGAAGAAGAAGAAGAAGAAGAAGAAGAAGAAGAAGAAGAAGAAGAAGAAGAAGAAGGAGAAGCATAAGGAGAAGCATAAGGAGAAGCATAAGGAGAAGCATAAGGAGAAGCAGTAGATGCAGGAGAAGCAGAAGAAATAGAATAAGCAAAAGAAGCAGAAGCAGTGGGAGAAGCAGAAGAAGGAGAAGGAGCAGCAGAAGGGGAAGCAGAAGCAGAAAGAGAAGCAGAAACAGAAGGAGAAAAAAGGAGAAGCAGGAGAATCAGAAGAAGCAGAAGTAGAAACAGAAAGAGAAGTAGAAGAAGGAGAAGCAGAAGTAGAATCAGAAGAAACAGAAGAAGAAGAAGAACAAGAAAAAACAGAAGCAAAAGAAACAGAAGAAGGAGAAGAGCAGAAGCAGAAGCAGAAGGAAAAGAAGAAGCAGAAGGAGAAGCAGAAAGAGAAGCAGGAGAAGCTGAAGAAGCAGGAGAAGAAGAAGCAGAAGAAACAGGAGAAGCCGAAGAAGCAGAAGCAGAATCTGAAGCAGAAGGAGAAACAGAAGAAGCATAATCTGAAGCAGAAGCAGAAGAAACAGAAACAGTAGAATAAGCAGAAGCAGAAGTATCAGGAGAAGCTGAAGAAGAAGAAGGAGAAGGCGAAAGAGAAGGATTAGGAGTAGGAGAAGCAAAAGGATAAGCAGAACCCAGAAAGAGACGCAGAAGTAGAAGCAGCACGAGAAGTAGGTGTAGCAGGAGAAGAAGAAGCAGGAGAAGCAGAAGAAACAGAAGGCGCAGAAGCAGAATGAGAAGCAGAAGGAGAAATTGAAGAAGAAGCAGAAGCAGAAGGAGAAGCAGAAGCAGAATAAGAAGCAGAAGGAGAAGGACAAGGAGAAGGAGAAAGAGAAGCAGAAAGAGAAGAAGAACGAGAAGCAGGAGAAGCAGAAGCTGGAGAAGCCGAAGCAGAAGAAACAGAAGAAGGGGAAGAAGCAGAAGCAGAAGGAGAAGCAGAAACAGAAGGAAAAGCAGAAAGAGAAGCAGGAGAAGCAGAAGAAGCAGCAGCAGAAGAAGCAGAAGCAGAAGAAGCCGAAAAAGCAAAAGCAGAACCTGAAGCAGAAGGAGAAGCAGGAGAAGCAGAAGAAGCAGAAACTGGAGAAGCAGAAGGAGAAGCAGAAACAGAAAGAGAAGCAAAAGCAGAAGGAGAAGCAGAAGAAACAGAAGAAGCAGAGGCAGTATCAGAAGAAGCAGAAGATTCAGAAGGAGAAGCAGAAGGAAAAGCAGAAGATCTAGAAGGAGAAGGAGAAGGAGAAACAGGAGTAGAAGCAGAAAGAGAAGCAGAAGAAGGAAAAGTAGAAGGAAAAGAGGCAGGAGAAAAAGAAAGAGCAGCAGAAGGAGAAGCAGGAAATGCAGAAACAGGAGAAGAACAAGCAGAAGAAGCAGAAGCAGAAGGAGAAACAGAAAGAGAAGGAGGGGAAGCAGAAGAAGCAGAAGCAGGAGAAGCAGAAGCATAAGAATACGAAGAAGCAGAAGCAGAACCTGAAGCAGAAGGAGAAGCAGGAGAAGCTGAAGAAGCAGAATCTGGAGAAGCAGAATGAGA
>NW_012317184.1:0-1947 GCF_000151885.1 Dipodomys ordii
CAGGAGAAGCTGAAGAAGCAGATGCTGGAGAAGCAGAAGCGGAATGAAAAGCAGAAGAAGGAGAAATTGAAACAGAAGAAGATGCAGAAGGAGAAGCAGAAGCAGTAGTAGAAGCATGAGAAGGAGAATCATAAAGAGAAACAGAAGGAGAAGCAGAAGCAGGAGAAGCAGAAGCAGATGAATTAGAAGAAGTAGAAGAAGCAGAAGCAGAAAGAGAAGCAGAATCAGAAGGAGAAGCATAAATAGAAGCAGAAGAAGCCGAAGAAGCAAAAGCAGAACTTAAAGCAGAAGGAGAAGCAGGAGAAGCAGAAGAAGGAGAATCTGGAGAAGAAGAAGGAGATCCAGAAGGAGAAGCAGAAGCAGAAAGAGAAGCAAAAGCAGAAGGAGAAGCAGAAGGAGAAGCAGAAGAAACAGAAGAAGCAGAATCAGTAGCAGAAGAAGCTGAAGATGCAGAACCAGAAAGAGAAGCAGAAGGAATAGCAGAAGAACGAGGAGAAATAGAAGGAAAAGCTGAAGGAGAAGCAGGAAAAGCAGAAGAAACAGAAGCAGACGGAGAAGCAGAAGAAGGAGAAGGAGAAGCCGGAGCAGAAGAAGAAGCAGAAGGAAAAGCACAAACAGAAGGAGATGCAGAAGGAGAAGCAGGAAATGCAGAAGACGCAGAAGCCGAAGGAGAAGAAGGAGAAGAATCAAAATCAGAAAAGCAGAAGCAGAAATAGAAAGAAAAGCCGACGAAGAGAAGCAGAACGAGAAGCAGGAGACGCAGAAGAAGCACAAGCGGGAGAAGCAGAAGAAGAAGAAACAGAAGAAGGAGAAGGAGCAGAAGCAGAAGGAGAAGCAGAAAGAGAAGCAGGAAAAGCAGAAGAAGCAGAAGCAGGAGAAGCAGAAGGAGAAGAAACAGGAGAAGGACAAGAAGCAGAAAGAGAAGCAGTAGAAGCAGAAGAAGCAGGAAAAGCAGAAGCAGAAGAAAGAGAAGAAGAAGAAGACGAAGAAGAAGAAGAAGAAGCAGAAGCATAAGGAGAAGCATAAGGAGAAGTATAAGAAGAAGCAGTAGAAGCAGAAGAAGCAGAAGCAGGAGAAGCTGAAGCAGAAGAAAAAGAATAAGCAAAAGAAGCAGAAGCAGAAGCAGTGAGAGAAGCAGAAGAAGGAGAAGGAGAAGGAGCAGCAGAAGGAGAAGCAGAAGCAGAAAGAGAAGCAGAAACAGAAGGAGAACAGGAAGGAGAAGCAGGATAATCAGAAGAAGCAGAAAGAGAAGGAGAAGAAGGAGAAGCAGAAGTAGAATCAGAAGAAACAGAAGAAGAAGAAGCAGAAGAAACAGAAGCAAAAGAAACAGAAGAAGGAGAAGGGCAGAAGCAGTAGCAAAAGGAGAAGCAGAAGCAGAAGGAGAAGCAGAAAGAGAAGCAGGAGAAGCAGAAGAAGCAGGAGAAGCAGAAGCAGAAGAAACAGGAGAAGCCAAAGAAGCAGAAGCAGAATCTGAAGCAGAAGGAGAAACAGAAGAAGCACAATCTGAAGCAGAAGCAGAAGAAACAGAAATAGTAGAATAAGCAGAAGCAGAAGCACCAGGAGAAGCAGAAGGAGAAGAAGGAGAAGGCGAAAGAGAAGGATTAGGAGTAGGAGAAGCAAAAGGAGAAGCAGAAGCAGAAAGAGACGCAGAAGAAGAAGCAGCAAGAGAAGTAGGAGAAGCAGGAGAGGCAGAAGCAGGAGAAGCAGAAGAAACAGAAGACGCAGAAGCAGAATGAGAAGCAGAAGGAGAAATTGAAGCAGAAGCAGAAGCAGAAGGAGAAGCAGAAAGAGAAGCAGAAGAAGCAGTAGCAGGAGAAGCAGAAGCAGAAGAAACAGAAGAAGCCCACGAACCAGAAGGAGAACCTGAAGCAGAAGGAGAAGCAGAAGCAGCAGAAGCTGGAAAAGCAGAAGCAGAAGAAACAGAACAAGCAGAAGAAGCAGAAGCTG
>NW_012317185.1:0-1947 GCF_000151885.1 Dipodomys ordii
ATCTGTAGACAAGGTTGGTCCACACATTGTTATTAGTATCTATGTAGAAAGTCCCTCCAAATCTTATGTTAATTCTATAGCAATAATATCAAAGCTCATAGTCAGTGCACTTTTCTCACTGCACTAGTTGATATGAGTGTTGTCTGTCATTATGTAATATGGATTTGAATATGAATATCAGTTCAATGAACTGGAAATTAAAATTGGCCCTTCACAGTAGTAGTTTGAAGGGCCCTGTCATACATATGGATGATATAATATGTGTAATAGTACAAGTTCAGAGAGTTTATGAGGTTGCCCAGAATCATAGTGAATATAGATAAGTATGTATGTACTATATTAACATACACTATGAGAACAAGGGTCATATTTAATTCATACTCCAATGGATATCTAGCAACTATCAAAACATTAGGTATTCTTGAGATTTTTAAATCCGTGCTAGAAAAAATATATAAATATGTAAGTCAATGGTAGCATGATTAAAGATTCCATGATTTTTTTCCTGAAGATCAACAAACATACATTTAGATTTGATTTTTGAATGTGAGTTTTGATTTCCTAGGACATGTGTGGATGAAGGTCTCTGGGAAGATTTGAGGAGAGTTTTATGTTTGTTCATGAAACTTGCCCTGGGATCTATAGCATTGGCTCCAGTGTATGCCCAGTTACAGTACATACGAATTATCACAGGGACAGGCTTTGGTATCTTCATGGATCAACTAAGCTTCATGCTACCAGGTCCAAGCCTCTAACCCACTTGATAAAGGCTCAAAAAATTTAGTATATTTCGTGAATGCTTACTGTATCTTATTAATTGTCATTATGTGTACTATTTTACAATAACTCATGGAGGAAAGTAATTTTTAAAATTTGTTTGATAGATGAAGAAACTGAGACTTAAGTCGGTTGCATAAGACCCAGTTAGAAACAGACTTTAAATTGCTTTTCAAATGGATGCCTCCTTCTCCTTCTTTTGCTTCTCCTTTTGCTTCTGCTTCTTCTGCTTTTCCTGCTTCTCCTTCTGCTTCTGCTTCTTCTGCTTCTCCTTCTGCATCTTCTTCTGCTTCTGCTTCTCCTTTTCCTTCTTCTGCTTCTCCTTCTTATTCTCCTACTGCTTCTCCTTCTGTTTCCCTTCTCCTTCCTGTTTTTCTGCTTTTCCTTCTGCTTCTCGTTCTGCTTCTGCTACAACTGCTACTGCTTCTACTTCTTCTGTTTCTTCTGCTTCTCCTTCTGCTTTTGATTCTCTTTCTGCTTCTGCTTCTCCTTCTGCTTCTCCTTCTGCTTCTCCAGATTCTGCTTCTTCTGCTTCTCCTGCTTCTCCTTCTGCTTCAGGTTCTCCTTCTTCTTCTTCGGTTTCTTATGCTTCTGCTTCTCCTGCTTCAGCTTCTTCTGCTTCCCCTCCTTCTCTTTCTGCTTCTCCTTCTGTATCTGCTTCTCCTTCTGCTTCTGCTTCTTGTCCTTCTCCTGTATGTTCTGCTTATGCTCCTCCTGTTTCTGCATCTCCTGCTCCTGCTTCTGCTGCTCTTTCTGCTTCTCCTTCTGTTTCTCCTTCTCCTTCACCTTCTCGTTCTTCTGCTTTTCCTTCTGCTTCTCCTTAAGCTTCTGCATCTTCTGCTTCTTCTGCTAGTGCCTCTGCTTCTTCTGTTTCTTCTGCTTCTAGTTCTGCTTCTCCTTCTGCTTTAGCTTCTCTTTCTGCTTCTGCTTCTCCTTCTGCTTCTCCAGATTCTGCTTCTCCTGCTTCTCCTTCTGCTTCAGGTTCTGCTTCTGCTTTTGCTTCTCCTGCTGCTGCTTCTTCTGCTTCTCCTGCTTCTCTTTCTGCTTTTTCTTCTGTTTCTGCTTCTCCTTCTGTTTCTTCTCCTTCTTCTGTTTCTTCTGTTTCTGCTTCTCCTGCTTCATGCTTCTCCTGCTTCTCGTTCGGCTTCTCTTCTGCTCTCCTCTCCTTGA
>NW_012317186.1:0-1947 GCF_000151885.1 Dipodomys ordii
AGCAGAAGGAGAATCAGGAGATGCAGAAACTGTTTGAAGAACAAGCAGAAGAAACAGGAGAAGGACAAGAAGCTTAAGCAGATGGAGAAGCAGAAAGAGAAGGAGGGGAAGCAGAAGAAGCAGAAGCAGGAGAAGCAGAAGCATAAGAATCCGAAGAAGCAGAAGCAGAACCTGAAGCAGAAGGAGAAGCAGGAGAAGCAGAAGAATCAGAATCTGGAGAAGCAGAATGAGAAGCAGAAGGAGAAGCAGAAGCAGAAAGAGAATCAAAAGCAGAAGGAGAAGCAGAAGAAACAGAGGAAGTAGAAGCAGTGGCAGTTGTAGCAGAAACAGAAGGAAAAGCAGAAGAACAAGAAGGAGAAGGAGAAACAGAAGGAGAAGCAGAAGGAGAAGCAGAAGGAGAAGCAGGTAAAGCAGAAGAAGAAGAAGCAGACAGAGAATGAGAAGGAGAAGCAGAAGAAACAGAAGGAGAAGCAGAAGCAGAAGAAGATGCAGAAGGAGAAGCAGAAGAAGCAGAAGCAGAAGGAGAAGCAGGAAAAACAGAAGAAGCAGAAGCAAAAGGAGAAGCAAAAGAAGGAGAAGGAGAAGCAGAGGCAGAAGAAGAAGCATAAGGACAAGCACAAGCAGAAGGAGATGCAGAAGGAGAAGCAGAAGAAGCAGAAGAAGCAGAAGCTGAAGGAGAAACAGAAGTAGGAGAAGGAGGAGAAGAAGAAGCAGAAGGAGAAGCAGAAGCAGAATGAGAATCAGAAAGAGAAGCAGGAGGAGGACAAGAAGCAGAAGCAGGAGAAGCCGAAAGAGAAGAAGCAGAAACAGAAGCAGAAGGAGAAGCAGAAGCAGAAGGAGAAGCAGCAGAAGAAGTAGAACCAGAAATTCAGGCAGCAGAAACAGAAGAAGCAGAAGCAGAAGGAGAAGCCAAAAGAGAAGCAGAAGGGGAAGTAGAAAAAACAGCAGAAGAAGCAGAAAAACAAGCAGGAGAAGCAGAAGCAGGAAGAGAAGTAGAAGCAGAAGAAGCAGAAGAAGAAGAAGAAGCAGTAGAAGCAGAAGAAGCAGAAGCAGGAGAAGCAGAATCAGAAGAAAAAAGAAGAAGCATAAGAAGCAGAAGCAGAGGGAGAAACAGAAGAAGGAGAAGCAGCAGCAGAAGGTGAAGCAGAAGGAGATGCAGAAGCAGAAAGAGAAGCAGAAACAGAAGGAGAAGAAGAAGGAGAAGTTGGAGAATCAGAAGAAGCAGAAGCAGAAAGAGAAGCAGAAGAAGGAGAAGGAGAAGCAGAAGGAGAAGGACAAGCAGGAGAAGCAGAAGAAGCAGAAGCGGGAGAAGCAGCAGCAGAAGAAGAAACAGAAGAAGGAGAAGGAGCAGAACGAGAAGCAGAAGCAGAAGGAGAAGCAGAAGGAGAAGCAGAAGAAGCAGTAGCAGGAGAAGCAGAAGCAGAAGAAATAGAAGAAGCCCAAGAACCAGAAGGAGAACCTGAAGCAGAAAGAACAGCAGAAGCAGCAGAAGCTGGAAAAGCAGAAGCAGAAGAAACAGAACAAGCGGAAGAAGCAGAAGCAGAACGAGAAGCAGAAGAAGAAGAAGGAGAAAGAGAAGGATTAGGAGTAGGAGGAGCAGAAGCAGAATAAGAAGCAGAAAGAGAAGCAGGAGAAGCAGGAGGAGAAACAGAAGAAGCAGAAGCAGAGGAATTAGAAGCAGAAGCAGAATGAGAAGCACAAGAAGGAGAAATTGAAGGAGAAGGATAATGAGACGGAGAAGCAGAAGGAGAAGTAGGAGAAGCAGAAGAAGAAGAAGAAGAAGAAGGAGAAGCAGAAGCAGAAGAAACAGAAGAAGGAGAAGAGCAGAAGCAGAAGCAGAAGGAGAATCAGAAGCAGAAGGAGAAGCAGAAGAAGCAGAAGCTGAAGCAGAAGAAGAAGAAACAGAAAAAGCAGAAGAACCAGAAGAAGAAGCAGCAGGAGAAGCAG
>NW_012317187.1:0-1947 GCF_000151885.1 Dipodomys ordii
GGACATCAGCAAGGGACACCAGCTGTGGGACACAGCGGGACACAGCAGGACACAGCGGGGGACACAAGCAGGACACAGAAGGGGGACACAGTGGGGTACACAGCGGGACACAGCTTGGGACACAGCGGGGACACAGCGGGACACACCGGGGGACAGAGCGAGGACACAGCGGGATAGAGCGGACACAGATAGGACCCAGCAGAACACAGCATGGGACACAGTGGCGGACACAGTGGGACACAGCGGGACACAGCGGGGGACACAGGGAGGACACAGCGGGACCCAGCGGGACCCAGCGTCGATACAGCGGGGACACAGCGGGACACAGCGAGGTACACAACTGGGGACACAACGGGACACAGCGGGGAACACATGGAGGACATAGCGGCACCCAGCGGGACCCAGCGTCGTTACAGCGGGGACACAGCGGGACACAGCAGCGTGCATAGCTGGGGACACAACGGGACACTGCGGGGGACACAGAGAGTACCCAGCGGGACACAGCGGTACACAGCGGGGACACTGCGGGAACATAGTGGGACACAGCGGGGTACACAGTGGGACACAGCGGGACACAGCTAGGGACACAGCGGGGACAAAGCGACAGACAACGGGGGACACAGCGAGGACACAGCGGGACACAGCGGCGACACAGAGGGGACTCAGCGGGACAAAGCGGGGGACACAGCGGGACACAGCAGGACACCGCGGGGGACACCGCGGGGGACAGCGGAGAGAGAGGGGCCAAAGCAAGACACAGGTGTGACACAGCTGGACACAACGGAGTACACAGCAGGACATAGCCGGGCACACAGCGGGGACACAGCGGGACACAGCAGGGACCGAGCGAGACATAGCGGGACACAGCCAAACACAGCAGGGGGCACAGCGGGACACAGCGGGGGACCCAGCGAGGACACAGCAGGACACAGCGGGTGACACAGCTGGGGACACAGCGGGACACAGCGGGGAACACAGCAAGGACACAGCGGGACACAACAGGACACAGCGTCCATACAGCGGGGACACAGTGTTACACAGCGTGGTACCCAGCTGTGGACACAACGGGACAGAGTGGGGGCACAGCGAGACACAGCGGGACACAGCGAGGTCACAGCGGGACAGATTGGTGACACAGCGGGACACAGAGGGGACACAGCGGGACACAGCGGGGACACAGAGGGACACAGCGGGACACAGCTTGGGATACAGGGAGGACACAGCTGGACACAGTGGGGGACACAGCGAGGACACAGCGGTACAGTGGGGTGCGGGATACAGAGGGAGACAAAGCGGGAGACAGCGGGGGACACAGCGAGGACACAGCGGGACACAGTTGTGACACAGAGGGGACTCAGTGGTGGACACAGCGGGGGACAAAGCTGGACACCACGGGACAGTGTGACACAGCGGGACACAGCGGGGACACTGCGGGGACACAGCGGTACAAAGCGGGGGACACAGCGGGGACTCAGCGGGGGACACAGCGGGGGACAAAGCGGGACACCTCAGAACACAGCGGGTCACAGCGGGAAACAGCGGTGACCCTGCGGGGGCACAGCGGGACCCAGTGGGGGACACAGCGGGGCACAGCGGGGACTCACCTGGGGACACAGCGAAGGACAAACTGGGACACCACGGGACACAGTGGGACATAGCAGGACACAGCGGGGACACTGCGGGAACATAGCGGGACACAGCGGGGGACACAGCGAGGACACAGCGGGACACAGCGTGGGACAAAGAGGGAGACAGCAGGGGACACAGCGAGGACACAGCGGGACACAGCGGCGACACATAGAGGACTCAGCGGGGGACACAGTGGGGGACAGAGCGGGACACAGCGGGACACTGCGGGGCACAGCGGGGGACACAGCGGGACACATCGGGGGACACAGGGAGGACACAGCTTAACACAGCAAGGTACAAAACGAGGACACAGCAGGA
>NW_012317188.1:0-1947 GCF_000151885.1 Dipodomys ordii
TCATTCTGCTTCTTCTGCTTCTCCTTCTGCTTCTGCTTCTCCTTCTGCTTCTGCTCTTCTCCTTCTTCTGTTTCTTCTGCTTCTGCTTCTCTTGCTTCTTCTTCTTCTGCTTCTCCTACTTCTCCTTCTGCTTCTCCGTCTCATTCTCCTTCTCCTTCAATTTCTCCTTCTTGTGCTTCTCATTCTTCTTCTGCTTCTGTTTCTCCTGCTTCTGCTTCTTCTGTTTCTCCTTCTGCTTCTACTTCTGCTTCTCTTTCTGCTTCTTATTCTGCTTCTGCTCCTCCTACTCCTAATCCTTCTCTTTCTCCTTCTTCTTCTTCTGCTTCTCGTTCTGCTTCTGCTTCTTCTGCTTGTTCTGTTTCTTCTGCTTCTGCTTTTCCAGCTTCTTCTGCTTCTGCTTTTCCAGCTTCTGCTGCTTCTGCTTTTCCTTCTGCTTCAGGTTCTCCTTCTGGTTCTTGGGATTCTTCTGTTTCTTCTGCTTCTGTTTCTGCTGCTACTGCTTCTTCTGCTTCTCTTTCTGCTTCTCCTTCTGCTTCTGCTTCAATTTCTCCTTCTGCTTCTCATTCTGCTTCTGCGTCTTCTGTTTCTTCTGCTTCTCCTGCTTCTGCTTCTCCTGCTTCTCCTACTTGTCTTGCTGCTTCTCCTTCTGCGTCTCTTTCTGCTTCTGCTTATCCTTTGGCTTCTCCTACTCCTAATCCTTCTCTTTCGCCCTCTCCTTCTTCTTCTTCTTCTGCTTCTCCTGATTCTTCTGCTTCTGCTTATTCTACTATTCTGTTTCTTCTGCTTCTGCTTATTCTACTATTTCTGTTTCTTCTGCTTCTGCTTCAGATTGTGCTTCTTCTGTTTCTCCTTCTGCTTCAGATTCAGCTTCTGCTTCTTCGGCTTCTCCTGTTTATTCTGCTTCTGCTTCTCCTGCTTCTTCTGCTTCTCCTGCTTCTCTTTCTGCTTCTCCTTCTGCTTCTGCTTCTCCTTCTGCTTCTGCTTCTGCTCTTCTCCTTCTTCTGTTTCTTTTGCTTCTGTTTCTTTTGCTTCTGTTTCTTATGCTTCTGTTTCTTCATCTTCTTCTTCTTCTTCTTCTTCTTCTTCTTCTTCTTCTTCTTCTTCTTCTTCTTCTTCTTCTTCTTCTTCTTCTTCTTCTTCTTCTTCTGTTTCTTCGGATTCTACTTCTGCTTCTCCTTCTTCTCCTTCTCTTTCTGCTTCTTCTGATTCTCCTGTTTCTCCTTCTTGTTCTCCTTCTGTTTCTGCTTCTCTTTCTGCTTCTGCTTCTCCTTCTGCTGCTCCTTCTCCTTCTCCTTCTTCTTCTTCTCTCACTGCTTCTGCTTCTGCTACTTTTGCTTATTCTTTTTCTTCTGCTTCAGCTTCTCCTGCTTCTGCTTCTTCTCCTTCTACTGCTTCTCCTTATACTTCTCCTTATGCTTCTCCTTATGCTTCTCCTTATGCTGCTGCTTCTTTTTCTTCTTCTTCTTCGTCTTCTTCTTCTTCTCTTTCTTCTGCTTCTGCTATTCCTGCTTCTTCTGCTTCTACTGCTTCTCTTTCTGCTTCTTGTCCTTCTCCTGTTTCTTCTCCTTCTGCTTCAACTGCTTCTGCTTCTTCTGATTTTCCTGCTTCTCTTTCTGCTTCTCCTTCTGCTTCTCCTTCTGGTTCTGCTCCTTCTCCTTCTTCTGTTTCTTCTTCTTCTGCTTCTCCCGCTTGTGCTTCTTCTGCTTCTCCTGCTTCTCGTTCTGCTTCTCTTCGTCGGCTTCTCTTTCTATTTCTGCTTCTGCTTCTTCTGACTCTGATTCTTCTCCTTCTTCTTCTCCTGCTTCTGCGTCTTCTGCATTTCCTGCTTCTCCTTCTGCATCTCCTTCTGCTTGTGCTTTTCCTTCTGCTTCTTCTTCTGCTCCGGCTTCTCCTTCTCCTTCTTCTGCTTCTCCGTCTGCTTCTGTTTCTTCTGCTTTTACCTGCTTC
>NW_012317189.1:0-1947 GCF_000151885.1 Dipodomys ordii
CAGCAGGGACACAGCAGTAGACACAGCGGGACACAGCGGGGGACACAGCGACACACAGCGGGGACACAGCGGTACACAGCGGGGTACACAACTGGGGACACAACGGGACACAGCAGGGGACACAGCGAGGACAGAGTGGAACACTGCGTGGGACACAGCGAGGACACAGCGGGACACGGCGGGACACAGCGGGGGACAAAGCGGTGGACACAACGGGACACAACGGGGAACACAGCGAGGACACAGCGGGACCCAGCGGGACACAGCGTAGATACAGGGGGACACAGCAGGACAAAGCGGGGTACACAGCTGGGGACACAAAGGGACACAGTGGCGGACACAGCGTGACACAGTGGGACACAGTGGGAAACAGCGGGGATAAAGCGTGAGACACAGCAGGGGACAGAGCGGGAGACAGCGGGCGACACAGCCGGGACTCAGCGGGGGACATAGTGGGAGACATAGCGGGACACCAAGAACACAGCGGGACACAGCGGGAAACAGCGGTGACCCTGCGGGGACACAGTGGGACAGAGCAGAGGACACAGCAGGACACAGAGGGGGACAGAGCGTGGGACACAGCGAGACACAGCGGGAACAAAGCTGGGCACAGCGGGGTACACAGCGGGACACAGCGGGGACATAGCGGGACACAGCGGGTCACAGCAGGGACACAGCGGGACACAACGGGATACAGCGGGGGACACAGCGGGACACAGTGTCGATACAGCGGGGACACAGCGGGACTCAGCGGGGACCCAGCAGTACACAGCGGGACACAGCGGGGACACAGCAGGGACACAGCGGGGGACACAGGGGACACAGCGGACACAGCGGGACAGAGCAGGACAGAGTGGGACACAGTGGGACACAGCAGGGACACAGCAGTAGACACAGCGGGACACAGCGGGGGACACAGAGAGACACAGCATCGAAACAGCGGGGACACAGCGGTACACAGCGGGGTAAACAGCTGGGGACACAACGGGACACAGCAGGGGACATAGCGAGGACACAGTGGAACACAGCGTGGGACACAGCGAGGACACAGCGGGACACGGCGGGACACAGCGGGGACACAGCAGGGACACAGCAGGGACACAGCGGGGAACACAGCGGGACACAGCGGGACACAGCGAGGGACACAGCGGGACACAACAGGACACAGCGGGGGACACAGCGTTACACAGCTGGTTACAGAGCTGGGGACACAAAGGGACACAGTGGGGGACACAGCGGGACACAGCAGGACACAGTGGGACATAGCGGGGACAAAGCATGAGACACAACAGGGGACAGAGCGGGAGACAGCGGGGGACACAGCGAGGACACAGCGGGACACAGCGGGGGACACAGCGGGACACCAAGGGACACAGTGTGATTGAGCGGGACACAGCTGGGTACACAGGTGGGGACACAACAGGAAACAGCGGGGGACACAGCGGCACACAGCGAGGGACACAGTGGGGGACACAGCGGGACACAGTGGGACACAGCGGGGGACACGGGGGGGACACAGCGCAACACAGCGGGGACACAGCGGGACTCAACGGGGGACACAGCAGTACACAGCAGGACACAGCGGGGACACAGCAGGGACACAGCGGCAGACACAGTGGGACACAGCGGGACACAGCGAGGGACACAGCGGGACACAACAGGACACAGCGGGGGACACAGCGTTACACAGCGGGTTACACTGCTGGGGACACAAAGGGACACAGTGGGGGACACAGTGGGACACAGCGGGACACAGTGGGACATAGCAGGGACAAAGCGTGAGACACAGCGGGGGACAGAGCGGGAGACAGCGGGGGACACAGCGAGGACACAGCGGGACACAGCGGGGACACAGCAGGGACTCAGCGGGGGACACAGCGGGGGACAAAGCGGGACACCAAGGGCCACAGTGTGACAGAGCAGGACACAGCGGGTTACACTGCTTGA
>NW_012317190.1:0-1947 GCF_000151885.1 Dipodomys ordii
AGGATGAAGGAGGAGACGCAGGATGCGGAGGAGCAGGAGGCTGTATTAGTAGTAGCAGCAGCAGATGCATCCTATTTGCAGCCGCGCAGTCGTAGCATCATCAGCAGCAGAAGCAGAAGCTGAAGCTGCAGCAGAGTAGTAGCAGCAGTATCAGAAGCAGATGCAGTAGCAGAAGTAGATGCTGTAGGAGAAGCAGGATAAGCAGAAGAAGCAGCAGCAGAAGCAGCAGAAGCAGTAGAATCAGAAGCAGAACAAGAAGCAGAAGCAGATGCAGAATGTGTAGTAGAAGCAGAATGTGAAGCAGCAGCAGCAGAAGCCGCAGGTGATCAAAAGCAGCAGAAAGAGAAGGAGAAGAAGAAGAAGAAGAAGAAGAAGAAGATGAAGAAGAAGAAGAAGAAGATGAAGAAGAAGAAGAAGAAGAAGAAGAAGAAGAAGAAGAAGAAGAAGAAGAAGACGAAGAAGAAGAAGAAGAAGAAGAAGAAGAAGAAGAAGAAGAAGAAGAAGAAGAAGAAGAAGAAGAAGAAGAAGAAGAAAAGGGAGAAGGAGAAGGAGAAGAAGAAGGAGAAGTAGAAGCAGTAGAAGCAGAAGAAGCAGAAGCAGGAGAAGCAGAAGCAGAAGAAAAAGAATAAGCATAAGAAGCAGAATCAGAGGGAGAAGCAGAAGAAGGAGAAGCAGAAGCAGAAGAAGATGCAGAAGGAGAAGCAGGAGAAGCAGTAGAAGGAGAAGAGAAGCGAAAGAGAAGGATTAGGAGTAGGAGAAGCAAAAGTTTAAGCAGAAGCAGAAAGAGACGCAGAAGGAGAAGCAGCACGAAAAGTAGGAGAAGCAGGAGAAGCAGAAGAAGGAGAAGCAGAAGGAACAGAAGACGCAGAAGCAGAATGAGAAGCAGAAGGAGAAATTGAAGCAGAAGCAGAAGCAGAAGGAGAAGCAGAAGCAGAAGGAGAAGCAGAAGAAGGAGAAGGAGAAGCAGAAAGAGAAGCAGAAAGAGAAGCAGCACGAGTTTTAGGAGAAGCAGGAGAAGCAGAAGCAGGAGAAGCAGAAGAAACAGAAGACGCAGAAGCAGAATGAGAAGCAGAAGGAGAAATTGAAGCAGAAGCAGAAGGAGAAGCAGAAGCAGAAGGAGAAGCAGAAGAAGGAGAAGGAGAAGCAGAAAGAGAAGCAGAAAGAGAAGCAGCACGAGAAGTAGGAGAAGCAGGAGAAGCAGAAGCAGGAGAAGCAGAAGAAACAGAAGACGCAGAAGCAGAATGAGAAGCAGAAGGAGAAATTGAAGCAGAAGCAGAAGCAGAAGGAGAAGCAGAAGGAGAAGCAGAAGAAGGAGAAGGAGAAGCAGAAAGAGAAGCAAAACGAGAAGCAAGAGAAGCAGAAGCAGGAGAAGCAGAAGCAGAAGAAACATAGGAAGGAGAAGAAGCAGAAGGAGAAGCAGAAACAGAAGGAAAAGCAGAAAGAGAAGCAGGAGAAGCAGAAGAAGAAGCAGCAGGAGAAGCAGAAGCAGAAGAAGCCAAAGAAGTAGAAGCAGAACCTGAATCAGAAGGAGAAGAAGGAGAAGCAGAAGAAGCAGAATCTGGAGAAGCAGAAGGAAAAGCAGAAGCAGAAAGAGAAGCAAAAGCAGAAGGAGAAGCAGAAGGGGAAGCAGAAGAAACAGAAGAAGCAGAGGCAGTATCAGAAGAAGCAGAAGATGCAGAAGCAGAAGGAAAAGCAGAAGAACGAGAAGGAGAAGGAGTAGGAGAAACAGAAGGAGAAGCAGAAAGAGAAGCAGAAGAAGGAGCAGGAGAAGGAAAAGCAGCAGGAGAAGCAGAAAGAGCAGCAGAAGGAGAAGCAGGAGATGCAGAAACTTGAGAAGGAGAAGCAGAAGAAACACAAGAAGGACAAGAAGCAGAAGCAGAAGGAGAAGCAGAAACAGAAGGAGAAGCAGGAACAGAAGGAGGGAAAGCAGAAGAAGCAGAAGCAGGA
>NW_012317191.1:0-1947 GCF_000151885.1 Dipodomys ordii
GATGCTTATTCTGCTTCTGCTTCTCCTTCTTCTACTTCTCCTTCAGATTCTCCTTCTGTTGCTCCTTCTCCTTCTTCCAATGATTCTGATTCTTATACTTAATACTTTTCTTCTGCTTCTGCTTCTCCTGCTTCTGCTTCTTCTGCTTCTACTGCTTCTCCTTATGCTTCTCCTTCTCCTTCCTTTTCTTCATCTTCTTCTTCTTCTTCTTCATCTTCTTCTTCTTCTTCTTCTTCTTCTTCTTCTTCTTCTTCTTCTTCTTCTTCTTCTTCTTCTTCTTCTTCTTCTTCTCTTTCTTCTGCTTCTGCTTTTCCTGCTTCTTCTGCTTCCACTGCTTCTCTTTCTGCTTCTCATTCATCTTCTGCTTCTCCTTCTGCTTCTCCTATTGCTTCTTCTGCTCTTCCTTCTCCTTCTCCTACTTCTATTTCTTCTTCTGCTTCTGCTTCTTCTGCTTCTCCTGCTTCTCCTTCTGCATCTTCGGCTGCTTCTGCTTCTCCTTCTGCTGCTTCTTCTGCTTCTTCTTCTCCTTCTTCTGCTTCTCCTTCTGATTCTCCTTCTGCTTCTCTTTCTGTTGCTCCTTCTCCTTCTTCCAATGATTCTGCTTCTTATGCTTATTACTTTTCTTCTGCTTCTGCTTCTCCTGCTTCTGCTTTTTCTGCTTCTACTGCTTCTCCTTATGCTTCTCCTCCTACTTCTTCTTCTCCTCCTTCTTCTTCTTCTTCTTCTTCTTCTTCTTCTTCTTCTTCTTCTTCTTCTTCTTCTTCTTCTTCTCTTTCTTCTGATTCTGCTTTTCCTGCTTATTCTGCTTCCACTGCTTCTCTTTCTGCTTCTCATTCTTCTTCTGCTTCTCCTTCTGCTTCTCTTATTGCTTCTGCTGCTCTTTCTTCTCCTTCTCCTACTTCTATTTCTTCTTCTGCTTCTGTTTCTTCTGCTTCTCCTGCTTCTCCTTCTGCATCTCCTTCTGCTTGTGCTTGTCCTTATGCTTCTTCTTCTGCTTCTCATTCGCTTCTCCTTCTGCTTCTTCTGCTTCTCCTTCTGATTCTCCTTCTGCTTCTGCTTCTGTTTTTCCTTCTCCTTCTCGTTTTTCTGCTTTTCCTTCTGCTTCTCCTTCTACTTCTGCTGCTACTGCTACTGCTTCTGCTTCTTCTGTTTCTTCTGCTTCTCCTTCTGCTTTTGATTCTCTTTCCGCTTCTGCTTCTCCTTCTGCTTCTCATTCTGCTTCTCCAGATTCGGCTTCTTCTGCTTCTCCTTCTGCTTCAGGTTCTGCTTCTGCTTCTTCGGATTCTTATGCTTCTGCTTTTCCTGCTTCTGCTTCTTCTGCTTCCCCTCCTTCTCTTTCTGCTCCTCCTTCTGTATCTGCTTCTCCTTCTGCTTCTGCTTCTTGTCCTTCTCCTTTTTCTTCTTCTTCTGCTTCTCCTGTTTCTACATCTCCTGCTTCTCCTTCTGCCGCTCTTTCTGCTTCTCCTGCTGCTTTTCCTTCTCCTGCTCCTTCTTCTGCTTCTCTTTCTGCTTCTCCTTCTGTTTCTCCTTCTACTTCTCATTCTCGTTCTTCTGCTTTTCCTTCTGCTTCTGCATCTTCTGCTTCTTCTGCTACTGCCTCTGCATCTTCTGTTTCTTCTGCTTCTCCTGCTTTTGCTTCTCTTTCTGCTTCTGCTTCGCCTTCTGTTTCTCCAGGTTCTGCTTCTCCTGCTTCTGCTTCTTCTGCTTCTACTGCTTCTACTTATGCTTCTCCTTCTCCTTCTCCTTCTCCTTCTTCTTCTTCTTCTTCTTCTTCTTCTTCTTCTTCTTCTTCTTCTTCTTCTTCTTCTTCTTCTTCTTCTTCTTCTTCTTCTTCTTCTTCTTCTTCTTCTTCTTCTTCTTCTTCTTCTTCTTCTCCTTCTCCTTCTCCTTCTCCTTCTTCTTCTTCTTCTTCTTCTTCTTCTTCTTCTTCTTCTTCTTCTTCTTCTT
>NW_012317192.1:0-1946 GCF_000151885.1 Dipodomys ordii
TAGAAGGAGAAAGAGAAGGATTAGGAGTAGTAGTAGCAGAAGCAGTATTTAGAAGCAGAAAGAGAAGCAGAAGGAGAAACAGAAGAAGCAGAATGCAGTAGAAGCAGAAGCAGAAGCAGAATGAGATAGCACAAGAAGGAGAAATTGAAGGAGAAGGAGAATGAGACGGAGAAGCAGAAGGAGAAGTAGGAGAAGCAGAAGAAGGAGAAGCAGGAGAAGCAGAAGCAGAAGAAACAGAAGAAAGAGAAGAGCAGAAGCAGAAGGAGAAACAGAAGCAGAAGGAGAAGCAGAAGAAGCAGAAGCTGAAGCAGAAGAAACTGAAAAAGCAGAAAAAGAAGAAGAAGCAGAAGAAGAACAAGCAGGAAAAGCAGAAGAAGAAGAAGGAGAAGGAGAAAGAGAAGGATTAGGAGTAGGAGAAAGAGACGGATAAGCAGAAGCAGAAGAGAAGGAGAATGAGAAGGAGAAGCAGGAGAAGCAGAAGCAGGAGAAGCAGAAGCAGAATGAAAAGCAGAAGAAGGAGAAATTAAAACAGAAGAAGATGCAGAAGGAGAAGCAGAAGCAGAAGCAGGAGGAGAAGCAGAAGAAGGAGAAGGAGAAGGAGAAGCAGAAGGATAAGAATAAAGAGAAACAGAAGGAGAAGCAGTAAAAGCATAAGCAGAAGAAATAGAAGAAGGAGAAGAAGCAGAAACAGAAAGAGAAGCAGAAACAGAAGGAGAAGCAGAAATAGAAGCAGAAGAAGCCGAAGAAGCAGAAGCAGAACCTGAAGTGGAAGGAGAAGCAGAAGAAGCAGAATCTGGAGAAGAAGAAGGAGAACCAGAAGGAGAAGCAGAAGCAGAAAGAGAAGCAAAAGCAGAAGGAGAAGCAGAAGAAACAGAAAAAGCAGAAGCAGTAGCAGAAGAAGCTGAAGATGCAGAAGCAGAAAGAGAAGCAGAAGGAATAGAAGAAGAACGAGAAGGAGAAGGAGAAACAGAAGGAGAAGAAGAAGGAGAAGCAGAAGGAGAAGCAGGAAAGGCAGAAGAAGCAGAATCAGACGGAGAAGCAGAAGAAGGAGAAGGCGAAGCAGAAGCAGAAGGAGATGCAGACGAAAAGCAGAAGCAGAAGGAGATGCAGAAGGAGAAGCAGGAGAAGCAGAAGAAGCAGAAGCAGAAGGAGAGAAGAAGTAGAAGAATCAGAATCCGAAGGAGCAGAAGCAGAAGTAGAAAGAGAAGCCGACGAAGAGAAGCAGAACGAGAAGCAGAAGAAGCAGAAGCGGGAGAAGCAGAAGAAGAAGAAACAGAAGAAGGAGAAGGAGCAGAAGCAGAAGGAGAAGGAAAAGCAGAAGGAGAAGCAGAAAGAGAAGCAGGAAAAGCAGAAGAAGCAGAAGCAGGAGAAGCAGAAACAGATGGAGAAGCAGAAAGAGGAGGGGAAGCAGAAGAAGCAGAAGCATAAGAATCCGAAGAAGCAGAAGCAGAACCTGAAGCAAAAGCGGAAGCAGAAGAAGCAGGAGAAGCAGAATCTGGAGAAGCTGAATGAGAAGCTGAAGGAGAAGCAGAAGCTGAAAGAGAATCAAAAGCAGAAGGAGACGCAGAAGAAACAGAAGAAGCAGTAGCAGTTGCAGCAGAAGCAGAAGGAGAAGCAGAAAGAAAAGCAGAAGAACGAGAAGGAGAAGGAGAAACAGAAGGAGAAGCAGAAGGAGAATCAGAAGGAGAAGCAGAAGAAGCAGAAGGAGAAGCAGAAGCAGAAGAAGCAGAAGGAGAAGCAGAAGGAGAAACAGAAGCAGAAGAAGCAGCAGAAGGAGAAGCAGAAGCAGAAGAAGATGCAGAAGGAGAAGCAGGAGAAGCAGAAGAAGCAGAAGCAGAAGGAGAAGTAGAAGTAGGAGAAGGAAGAGCCGCAGAAGAAATAGGAGAAGCAGAAGCAGAATGAGAAGCAGAAAGAGAAGCAGTAGAAGCAGAAGAAGCAGGAAAATG
>NW_012317193.1:0-1946 GCF_000151885.1 Dipodomys ordii
GCGGGAGACACAGCGGGACACAGTGGGACAGAGCGGGGACACAGCAGGGACACAGCGGGGGGCACAGTGGGACAGAGCAGGGGACACAGCAGGGGAAACAGAGGGACAGAGCGGGACACAGCGGGGGACACAGGGTTGACAGAGCGGGACACAGCGGGGGACACAGTGAGGACACATTGGGACACAGTGGGGACACAGCGGGACACAGCGTGGGACACAGCAGTACACAGCGGGACCCAGCGGGACACAGCGTCGATACAGCGTGGACACAGCGGGGTACATACCTGGGGACACAACGGGACACAGTGGGGGCCATAGCGGGACACAGCGGGACACAGGGGGTCACAGCGTGGACAAAGCGGGGACTCAGCAGGGGACACAGCGGGTGACAAACAGGACACCACGGAATACAGGGGAATACAGCGGGACACAGCGGGGGACACAGCAGGACACAGCGGGACACAGAGGTGGACACAGCAGAACACAGCAGGGGACAGAGCGGGGGACACAGCGGGACACAACGGGGACAAAGCGGCACTCAGCGGGGGACACAGGAGGGGACACAGTGGAACACCACGGGACACAATGTGACACAACAGGACACAGCGGGGACACTGTGGGGAAAGAGCGGGACAAAGCAGGGGACATAGTGGGACACAGCGGGACACAGCGGGGGACAGAGCAGGTAACAGCGGGGGACAGAGAAAGGACAGAGCGGGACACAGCGGTGACACCGCTGGACACAGTGGGGTACACAGCAGGACACAGCGGGCACAAAGCGGGGACACAGCGGGACACATCGGGACACAGTGGGGACAGAGCGGGACACAGAGGGACACAGCGGGGTACACAGTGGGACACAGCGGGACACAGCGGGTCACAGCGGGGACAAAGCGGGGACTCAGCGGGGGACACAGCGGGGGACAAACGGGACACCACGGAATACAGCGGGATACAGCGGGACACAGGGGGGACACAGCAGGACACAGCGGGACACAGAGGGGGACACAGCGGGACACAGCCGGGGACAGAGCGGGGGACAAAGCGGGACACCACGGGTCACAGTGTGTCACATCGGGACACAGCGGCAACACTGCGGGGACACAGCGGGACAAAATGGGGGACACAGCGGGACACAGCGGGAGACAGCATTGGACACAGGAGGGGATAGCGGGGGACAGAGAGGGGACACAGCGGAACACAGCGGTGACACAACTGGACACAGCTGGGTACACAGCGGGACATAGAGGACACACAGCGGGGACACAGCGGGACACAGCGGGGAACTCACCGGGACACAGCGGGGGACACAACAAGGACACAGCGGAACACTGTGGGAGACACAGCCAGGACACATCCGGACCCAGTGGAACACAGTGTGACACAGCGGGGACACAGCAGGGGACACAGCGGGACACAGTGGGGGACACAGGGGGGACAAAGCGGGACACAGCGGGGGACACAGCGGGACACAGCGGGACACAGCGGGGACACAGCAGGGACACAGCGGTGGACACAGAGGGACAGAGCAGGGGACACAGGAGGAGACACAGAGGGACACAGCGGGACATAGCGGGGGACACAGGGGGGACACAGCGGGGGACACAGCGGGACACAGCGGGGACACAGAGGGGACTCAGCAGGGGACATAGCGGGGGACAAATCGGGACACCACAGGACACAGTGGGACACAGCGGGACACAGCGGGGACACTGCGGGGACACAGCGGGACCCAGCGGGGGACCCAGCGGGACCCAGTGGGACACAGCAGGACCCAGCGGGGAAACAGCGGGGACACAGTGGGACACAGCGAGGACACAGCGGGACACAGCGGGACACTGCGGGGCACAGCGGGGGACACAGCAGGACACAGCGGGGGACACAGGGAGGACACAATGGAACACAGCATGGGACAAAGCGAGGACACAGTGGGAAACAGCGAGACA
>NW_012317194.1:0-1946 GCF_000151885.1 Dipodomys ordii
TCAGCTGTATCGACGCTGTGTCCCGCTGTGTCCCGCTGTGTCCTCGCTGTGTTCCCCGCTGTGTCCCGCTGTGTCCCCCCTTTGTCCTCGCTGTGTCCCCCACTGTGACCTGCTGTGTCCTCGCTGTGTCCCCCACTGGGTCCCAGTGGGTCCTGCTGTGTCCTCGCTGTGTCTACCGCTGTGTCCCGTTGTGTCCCCAGCTGTGTCCCACGCTATGTCCCGATGTGTCAACTGCTGTGTCCATGCTATGTCTTGCTGTGTCGCGCTGTGTCCCCCGCTGTGTCCGCTGCTGTGTCCTGCTGTTTTCCCCGCTGTGTCACCAATGTGTCTCGCTGTGTCCTCGCTGTGTCCCGCTGTGTCCTCGCTGGGTCCCCCGCTGTGTCCCGCTGTGTCCCACGCTGTGTTTCGCTGTGTCCCGCTATGTCCAGCTCGGTCCCTGCTGTGTCTTGCTGTGTGCCCGCTGTGTCCCGCTGTGTACTCCGTTGTGTCCAGCTGTATCACCGCTGTGTCTCGCTTTCGCCCCTCTCTGTCTCCGCTGTCCCCTGCTGTGTCCCCCGCTGTGTCCCGCTGTGTGCCGCTGTGTCCCCCACTTTGTCCCGCTGAGTCCCCTCTGTGTCACCGCTGTGTCCCGCTGTGTACCCTGCTGTGTCCCACTATGTTTCCGCAGTGTCCCCGCTGTGTACCGCTCTTTCCCGCTTTGTCCTCTCTGTGTCCCCCGCAGTGTCCCGTTGTGTCCCCAGCTGTGGACCCCGGTGTGTCCCGCTGTGTCCCTGCTGTAACGACGCTGGGTCCCGCTGGGCCCCGCTATGTCCTCGCTGTGTTCCCCGCTGTGTCCCGTTGTGTCCCCAGCTGTGTAACTCACTGTGTCCCGCTGTGTCCCAGCAGTATCGACGCTGGGTCCCGCTGGGTCCGGCTGTGTCCTCCCTGTGTCCCACGCTCTGTCCCACTGTGTCCGCCACTGTGTCCCGCTGTGTCTACTGCTTTGTCCCCGCTGTGTCCCGCTGTGTCCCGCTGTGTCCTCGCTGTGTCCCACGCTGTGTTCTGCTGTGGCCTCACTTTTTTCCCCGCTGTGTCCCGCTGTGTACCCCTCTGTGTCCCCCCGCTGTGTCCCGCTGTGTCCCCCGCTGTGTCCCTGCTGTGTCCCCGCTGTGTCCCAATGTGTACTGCTGTGTCCCACGCTGAGTCCCGCTGTGTCCCAATGTGTCCTCGCTCTGTCCCCCTCTGTGTACCGCTGTGTCCTTCCTGTGTCCCCCGCTGTGTCCCGCTGTGTCCCGCTGTGTCCCGCTATGTCCTTGCTGTGTCCCCCACTGTGTGCAGCTGTGTCCTCGCTGTGTCCCGCTGTGTTCCTGCTGTGTCCCCCTGTTTCCCCCACTGTGTCCCGCTGTGTCCCGCTGTGTCCTAGCTGTGACCCGCTCTGTGCCCGCTGTATCGATGCTTTGTCCCGCTCTGTCCCGCTGTGACCGCGCTGTGTTCCCCGCTGTGTCCCGCTGTGTACCCCTCTGTGTCCCCTGCTGTGTCCCGCTGTGTCCCCCGCTGTGACCTGCTGTGTCCCGCTGTGTCCCCCACTGTGTCCCTGCTGTCTCCCCGCTGTGTCACACTGTGTCCTGCTGTGTACTGCTGTGTCTCCCGCTGAGTTCCTCTGCGTCCCGCTGTGGCCCAATGTGTCCTCGCTGTGTCAGGCTCTGTCTTGCTCTGTCCCCGCTGTGTCCCACTGTGTCCCGCTGTGTCCCCACTGTGTGCCCGCTGTGTCCCTCTGTGTACCCTGCTGTGTCCAGCGGTGTCCCCGCTGTGTCCCGCTGTGTCACCTCTCTGTCCTCTGCTGTCCCCCCTGAGTCCTCCGCTGTGTCCCGCTGTGTCCTGCTGTGTCACACTGTGTCCCGTGTTGTCCCGCTTTGTCCCTCGCTGTGACCTCGTTGTGAAATCCCGCTGTGTCCCGCTGTGTACCA
>NW_012317195.1:0-1946 GCF_000151885.1 Dipodomys ordii
TCTGCTTCTCCTTCTGCTTCAATTTCTCCTCCTGCTTCTCATTCTGCTTCTGCGTCTTCTGTTTTTTCGTTTCTCCTGCTTCTGCTTCTTCTGCTTCTCCTGCTTCTCGGCTGCTTCTCCTTCTGCTTCTCTTTCTGCTTCTGCTTATCCTTCTGCTTCTCCTACTCCTAATCCTTCTCTTTTGCCTTCTCATTCTTCTGCTTCTGCTTCTCCTGCTGCTTCTGATTCTGTTTATTCTACTATTTCTGTTTCTTCTGCTTCTGCTTCAGATTGTGCTTCTTCTGTTTCTCCTTCTGCTTCAGATTCTGCTTCTGCTTCTTCGGCTTCTTCTGTTTCTTCTTCTTCTGCTTCTCCTGCTTCTTCTGCTTCTCCTGCTTCTCTTTCTGCTTCTCCTTCTTCTGCTTCTCCTTCTGCTTCTGCTCTTCTCCTTCTGTTTCTTTTGCTTCTGTTTCTTCTGCTTCTTCTTCTTCTGTTTCTTCTGATTCTGCTTCTACTTCTGCTTCTCCTTCTTCTCCTTCTCTTTCTGCTTCTACTTATACTTCTTCTGATTCTCCTGCTTCTCCTTCTTGTTCTCCTTCTGTTTCTGCTTCTTTTTCTGCTTCTGCTTCTCCTTCTGCTGCTCCTTCTCCTTCTGCTTCTCCCTCTGCTTCTGCTTCTCCTTCTTCTTCTTTTTCTTCTGCTTCTGCTTCTCCTGCTTCTGCTTCTTCTGCTTCTCCTGCTTCTCTTTCTGCTTTTCCTTCTGCTTCTCCTTCTGCTTCTTCCTCTTCTGCTTCTGCTTCTCCTGCTTCTCCTTCTCCTTTTGCTCCTTTACTCCTTTTGCTTCTTCTTCTTCTTCTTCTTCTTCTTCTTCTTCTTCTTCTTCTTCTTCTTCTTCTTCTTCTTCTTCTTCTTCTTCTTCTTCTTCTCCTCCTCCTCCTCCTCCTCCTCCTCCTCCTCCTCCTACTTCTTCTTCTTCTTCTTCTTCTTCTTCTTCTTCTTCTTCTTCTTCTTCTTCTTCTTCTTCTTCTTCTTCTTCTTCTTCTTCTTCTTCTTCTTCTTCTTCTTCTTCTTCTGTATCTTCTGTATCTTCTGTTTCTGCTTCTCCTGCTTCTGCATTTGTGCTTCTCCTTCTCTTTCTTCTTCTCATTCTTCTGCTTCTCCTTCTGCTTCTCCTATTGCTTCTGCTGCCCTTCCTTCTCCTTCTCCTTCTCCTACTTCTGCATTCTCCTTCTGCTTCTGCTTCTTCTGCTTCTCCTGCTTCTCCTTTCTGCATCTTCTTCTACTTCTGCTTCTTCTTCTGCTTCTGTTTCTCCTCTGCATCATCTGCTTCTCCTTCTGCTTCTCCTTCTGTTTCTCCTTCTGTTTCTCCTTCTCCTTCTCATTCTTTACTTTTACTTTTACTTCTCCTTCTGCTTCTGCTGCAACTGCTACTGCTTCTGCTTCTTCTGTTTCTTCCGCTTCTCCTTCTCCTTTTGATTCTCTTTCTGCTTCTGCTTCTACTTCAGCTTCTCATTCTGCTTCTCCCGATTCTGCTTTTTCTGCTTCTCCTGCTTCTCCTTCTGCTTCAGGTTCTGCTTCTGCTTCTTCGGATTCTTATGCTTCTGATTTTCCTGTTCTGCTTCTTCTGCTTCCCCTCCTTCTCTTTCTGCTTCTCCTTCTGTTTCTGCTTCTCCTTCTGCTTCTGCTTCTGCTTCTTGTCCTTCTCCTGTTTCTTCTGCTTCTGCTTCTCCTGTTTCTGCTTCTTCTGCTTTTCCTGCTTCTCTTTCTGCTTCTTCTTCTGCTTCTGCTCCTTCTTCTGCTTCTGCTCCTTCTATTTCTTCTGTTTCTTCTTCTGCTTTTCCGGCTCTGCTTCTTCTGCTTCTCCTGCTTCTCGTTCTGCTTCTCTTCGTCGGCTTCTCTTTCTATTTCTCCTTCTGCTTCTTACATGATTCTGCTTCTTCTCCTTCTTCTTCTCCTTCTGCTTCTGC
>NW_012317196.1:0-1946 GCF_000151885.1 Dipodomys ordii
CACAGCAGGGGACACAGCGGGACACAGCGGGACACAGCGGGACACAACGGGGACACAGCGGAACACAGCGGTACAAAGCAGGGGACACAGCGGGACACAGCGGGACACAGCGGGACACAACGGGGACACAGCGGAACACAGCGGTACAAAGCAGGGGACACAGCGGACACAGCGGGCACACAGCGGGACACAGCAGGGACAGAGCGGGACACAGCGAGACACAGCGGGGGACACAGCGAGGATACAGTGGGACACAGCGGGAGACACAGCGAGGACACAGCGGGGGACACAGCGGGACACAGACGGGAACACAGGGAGGACCCAGCGGGACCCAGCGGGACACAGCATCGATACAGCAGGGACACAGCGGGACACAGCGGGACACAGCGGGGACACGGCAGTAGACACAGCGGGACCCAGCGGGGAACACAGCGGGACACAGCGGCGGACACAGGGAGGACACAGCGGGATACAGCAGGGACACAGCAGGGACTCACTGGGGATCACAGCCGGGGACAAAGCGCGACAGCACGGGACACAGCAGGACACAGCGGAACACAGTGGGACACAGCGGGGACACAGCGGGAAACAGCTAGAAACAGCGGGGGACACAGCGAGGACACAGTGGGACACATCGGGGGGCACAGAGGGACACAGCAGGGACACAGCAGTGGACACAGCGGGACACAGCGGGGACACAGCGGGACACAGCAGGGGACACAGCAGGGGACACAGCGGGACACAGCGGGGACACTGGGGGACACAGCGGGGACACAGCGGAATACATCGGGGGACACAGCGGGACACAGCGGGGGACACAGCGGGGGACAGAGCGGGACACAGCTGGACACAGCAGGGGATACAGGAGGACACAGCGGGACACAGCGGGGGACACAGCGGGACTCAGCAGGACACAGCAGGGGACACAGCGAGGACACAGCAGGACACATCGGGGGCACAGAGGGACACAGCAGGGACACAGCAGTGGACACAGTGGGACACAGCGGGGACACAGCGGGACAGAGCGGGAGACACAGCAGGGGACACAGCGGGACACAGCGGGACACAGCAGGAGACACAGCGAGGACACAGCGGGATACATCGTGGGACACAGCGGGACACAGCGGGGGACACAGCGGGACATAGCGGGGGACACAGCAGGGGACAAAGCGGGACACAGCGGGACACAGCGGGGGACACAACGGGACACAGCGGGGGACAGAGCAAAGACACATTGGGACACATTGGGACACAGCGGGACTCAGCGGGGGACACAGCAGTACACAGCGGGACACAGCTGGGACACAGCAGAGACAAAGCGGGGGACACCGGGACACAGCGGGGGACACAGGGATGACACAGCGGGACCCAGCGGGACCCAGCGTCGATACAGCAGGGACACGCGGAACACAGTGGGGTACACAGCTGGGGACACAGCGAGGACACAGCGAGACACAGCGGAACACAGCGGGGACACTGCGGGAACATAGCAGGACACAGCAGGGTACACAGCGGGACACAGCTGGGGACACAGTGGGGACACAGCGGGACACAGCGGAACACAGCGTGAGACAAAGCGGGAGACAGCAGGGGACACAGCGAGGACACAGGGGGACACAGCGGCGACACAGAGGGGACTCAGCGGGGGACACAACGTGGGACAAAGTGGGATACCACGGGACACAGTGTTACACAGGGGGACACAGCGGGGACACTGCGGGACACAGCAGGAAAAAGCGGGGGACACAGCGGGACACAGCGGGACACAGCGGGGGACACAGCGGGGGACAGCGGAGACAGAGAGTGGCCACAGCGAGACACAGCGGTGACACAGCTGGACACAGCGGGGTACACAGTGGGACACAGCGGTCACACAGCGGGGACACAGCGGGACACAGTGGGACACAGCGGGGACACAGTGGGACACAGCGGGACAAAGTGGAGAC